>NC_081532.1:23274204-23286704 GCF_030273125.1 Centropristis striata
GTGAACTCGGTGTGTCTCAAAGTGTCTTCAGCAGACTTGCAGCAAGACACAGAACTACTGGCAGTGTTCGTGACAGACCCAGGAGTGGAGCCCCACGAGTGATGGACCGCAATGATGACCAGTACCTCAGGACCTATGCACTCAGACACCGTTTTGCAACTGCCACACACCTGCAGGCCCGTTTACGAGAAGTGAGGGGTACTAGGGTTTCCAGACAAACCAGACGACCGTTGCAGGTGACTCCACTGACACCGCCGTGCCCGTTTGCAGTGGGCACAAGACCATGTGACCTGGACAATGCAGCAGTGGTCTACCGTCCTGTTCACTGATGAGTGTCGAGTCACCTTGAACAGAAACGATATCAGCGTTGCTGGAGAAGGCAAGATTTTGAGTTGCATTTATATGTATGAAAAGCGCTATATAAATAAAGTTTGATAGATTGATTGAAGGTGAGCGATACGCCGAGGTCAACATGGTCCCCAGGGTTCGCTTTGGTGGAGGAGGTGCAACAGTCTGGGCAGGCATCACCAGTCAGCGCAAAACCGATTTGGTGATTGTAGAAGGCTCAGTCACTGCACGCTCTTACCTCAGAGACATCATAGAACCCATCATCATCCCACAATTCCACCTGCACACCCACAACTTTCTGTTCATGGATGACAATGCTCCACCACATCGTGCCAGAATTGTCACAGCTCGACTTCAGGAAGTTGGAGTGCCTCACATGGTTTGGCCAGCAATGTCCCCTGACCTGAACCCCATAGAGCATGTCTGGGACCAGCTGAAGCAGCGACTGGATGCTCATACCCCACCCCCACGTGACCAGGCAGAACTGCGTGTAGCACTTGTGGAGGAGTGGAACGCATTGCCTCAGAACACCATCATGAGGCTAGTTAGGAGCATGAGACATCGCTGTCAAGCTGTCATTGCAGCAAATGATGGAAACACCCGCTACTGACTTTGTCAATTTTGGTTATTTCGGGCTATCTTTGTTATTGTTTAAATTGTTGGGGTAATAAATATTGCACTAATGAAAATCGTGCTTCTTCTCATTCATTAATAGTAATATCAAAGGGAACTATTACTTATTTCATTAAAATTCAGACCAAATACGAAAAGCACTCATGTAAATAACAATATCCCTAACTTATTGTGAGTAGTGTATATACATACATATACACGCACACATATATACACGCACACACACAAAGTGTAACATTATGTTCCTTTATTGAATAAGGATCAATCAAAACAGGTTAACCATCAGCTCCTTTCAAAACTGAAGACGCACAATGACTCTACAAGATACAAAGCACAGAATCAAAGCATATAATACAACACAAGGATAAATACACATTCAAAGGTCTGTATATAATACACCCTGCATGTCTGCACACTGAAATAAATGCAGGACAAATCCATATACATCGAATGAACAGACGAATGATGCAGTAGCCTCCCTGCAAGCTTGTATACACACAGTATGCAGCACAATCATCATAAGAGGCCAAATCAATTTAAATTTAAAAAAAGACACAAATTCCTCTGCCACTGCAGGACATATTTAACTTAAATTTAAAGCATGCATATTAACTAAAATAATTTAACACATATTGGTCCCTCACCATCCGACCACTCTCGTCATCAGGGAAGATTGCAGGATTGTCCCAGTCCATGGCTTGTGGCACTCTGGGGGCCTCTCCTTCCTCAGGCAGGCCACATTGTGGAGGACAGTGAAGACACTGAAAGCGTGCCTTCAGGAGGCCAAAGGTCATTTCAACACTGGGGCCTGGTCCTGGCATGGTTGTAGGCCTGCTGAGCATCCTGGGGGTCTGTGAATGGTTTTAGGAGAAAAGGCTGGCAGGCATTTATGTTTACACAATTTCACTCATATCTGCATTCAATTTCAATTAAAAGGTGAGTGTGTAGTTGTGCACTACTTACGCATTCAGGAAGTAAGCAATTCTTAGCCACGCGTTTTCTCTTTGCTTTATCACTGTGGCGGTGTTGCCTTTCTTTTTAATTGTGTTTCACCTCCTCGTATGCCTCATCAGGATTTCTCCCTCCGACGGGGAAAAGTAAACCGCTCTACTTGCCATGGTGAATCAGTGAATCTGTGATCTGTCGCGGGGGCTTTATTGAGGAGGCGGGGGATGTCTTAATCCTACTTTTATAACAGGCATGGTCTGGTCTGATGTGATCTGGTCTTGTCTCTGCTGGTTCTACAGACGGAGATGGGAACAGTCTGTGGTTCAGGAGCATTTAGTAAATTAAAAACTCTCCTGAGTGTCAAATAATAAAAATAAACTGAATCTTATTTGTGTCTTTTAAAAAAACAAAATCAGAAGTTGATTTTATTAAGGTTTATTGATATTTGTGTCATAATGTGACATATTTACATCTGAGGTTCTTGAACAAGTAAAAAAATACAAATTTAAGAAAAACATACTCCTCAAGGCAACAGAACAAATCTTTACAGACAAACAGCAGAGCGCTCCATTAACAGCCATGTCCACGTGAATCCAGCAGAGTCCACGTGAGTCCAGCCGAATCCTGGTGAGTCCAGCTGAGTCTGGTGAATCAAGGTAAGTCCAGTGAGTCCAAGTGAGTCCAAGTGAGTCCTGGTGAGTCCAGCTGAGTTCTGGTGAGTCCAGCTGAGTTCTGGTGAGTCCAGCTGAGTCTGGTGAATCAAGGTTAGTCCAGTGAGTCCAGGTGAGTCCAGCTGAGTCTGGTGAGTCCAAGTGAGTCCAGCTGGGTACAGGTGAGTCTTCTGAGTCCAGGTGAGTCTGCTGAGTCCAGGTGGGTCCAGCTGAGTCAGGTGAGTCCAGGTGGGTCTGGTGAGTCCAGGTGAGTCTGGTGAGTCCAGCTGCAGGTGAGTCCAGCTGAGTCAAGGTGAGTCCAGCTGAGTCAAGGTGAGTCCAGCTGAGTCTGGTGAGTCCAGCTGAGTCTGGTGAATCCAGTTGAGTCCAGCTGCAGGTGAGTCCAGCTGAATCTGCTGAGTCCACATGACTCCAGGTGGTTCCAGGTGAGTCTGCTCAGTCCAAGTGAGTCCAGGTGGGTCTGCTGAGTCTGGTGAGTCCAGCTGCAGGTGAGTCCAGCTGACTCAAGGTGGGTCCAGCTGAGTCCAGCTGCAGGTGGGTCCAGGTGACTCAAGGTGGGTCCAGCTGAGTCCAGGTGAGTCACGGTGATTCTGGTGAGTCTAGTGAGTCCAGCTGAGTCTAGTGAGTCCAGCTGAGTCTGCTGAGTCCAGCGGAGTCCAGGTGGGTCTGGTGAATCCAGCTGAGTCCAGGTGAGTCCAGCTGAGTCTGGTGAGTCAAGGTGAGTCCAGTTGAGTCTGGTGAGTCCAGGTGAGTCCAGCTGAGTCTGCTGAGTCCAGGTGAGTCCAGGTGACTCCAGCTAAGTCAAGGTGAGTCCAGCTGACTCCAGGGGAGTCTGGTGAGTCCAGGTGCAGGTGAGTCCTGGTGAGTCTGACATGTGAGCCGTCGTTTCCTGTAAACAACTCGTGTTTTATAATTATTATTTTTTTCAAAACAAAAAAGAAAAAACACTTTTACACTGAAATGTTTGTACTTCCTGTCTCAAACTTCTCAGTTTTTCCATTTTAACAGGAATCTCTGTCTCTCTCCCTCTCCCTCCCTCCCTCCCTCCTGAAGTCACTCGGACCCTGAATGGAGCCGAAGACTTTAAATCCAGAGAACAGATGACAAGAATAAATAAAACGACAAGTCATGATGTCAAGATAAGATTGCTGCTTCTGATTGGCCGTCAGGTGCGTCAGTGACTTGACATTATCAGCTGGGTGGGAGTCCTCGCAGCCCCAGAGGAACGAGCCTTGGCATCGGACGCCAGGCCATGCCCCTCTCTGCCCACCCCCCTCCCCCTTCCTCTGCTGCTGCTCCGTCACTGCTGGCAGCGTCCGACACCTTGGCCCCGCCCACCTTCATCTGCAGCAGAGGGGGCGGAGCCAGGGCACCAGCTTTAGAGATCCCGTCGGCGGTCCCAGGCTGCTCCTCCTCATGGTCCAGAAGCTCCTCCTCCTTTGTCCCCCCAGCCTCATCAGAGTCCGAGTCCAGCTCCAGCAGCCAGGCGCCGTGGGCGTGTCCCGCCTCCGCCGCATCCTCAGAGCAAGGTCTCTCCGGGGATTCCAGGGACGCTGTGGTGGTGGTCTGCTGGTTGAGGAAGACGAGTTCGTTGAGGAGCGACGTCAGACCCACGTCGTCTCTGCTCCCTGGATGCCCCACCCCCGGAGGGCCTGCCGCCGTGACCTCAGCACGCAAACCTGCACATGGAAAGGACGACGCCTCCTGAGCTGTGACATCACAGAGGTCAGAGGTCACAGGAGGCTGCTGTTGTGTTTGTTGCTTTTGTGGTTGTGTTTGTTGTTGTTTTTGTTGCTGTTGTGTTTGATGCGGTTGTCTAGTTGATGGATGAACCAGCTGCAGCAGGTTGTTGAGGTCTGTTGATGAAAACAATAAAAACAGATCAGACGGGTGTTCCATCAACGTGGATTAAGGTAAAGCCTGGCTTATTTTGATAAGCCTCGCTAATTTAAGTGAGATGCGTCCCATCAAAGTGGCTTGTGTGACTCCCCGCTCAGTTCCCATGGTAAGTTACACCACTGAACTAGCCTGCTCTGGGGCAGGCTAACTGTCGAGCTTACTTCAGCTGTGTGTCAAATAATTCCCGATGGGCGGAAACAATATCCCAGAAGACAGTTCCGCTACGTTTCTGTTTACGCGCCCGGGTCACTTTTGTCATGTCCGTGCGTAAAGTTTTGACTTTTTAAAATTTTATGTTACAGTTTGGTTTAGACGTTTTTTCTCACAATGTGACGAGGCATGAATTTATTAACAACTACAAACAACACAATAAGTAGGATTGAATTACTTGTTTACAATACTTGTATTAGTCTGCATTTTTTTGCCATGCCATCTCCCTGGCTCTGTTAATGGCAGCAGTATTGTCTATTTCTGTGACTGTAACTTTATATTTTTCATAAAGCTCCTTCAGCACTGCTTTTCACCACTTTTGCAACATCTTATTGGCTGTTCCTGGCTATTCCATGATCGATTAATACGGGCTACTTACATTCTCCGCGCTCGCACACAATGCCGGCTTGTATAGCATGGGTTGACTTAGCGTTGACTAGACTCGGCTGATGAGCATTCGTGGAGCGGCTTCAGCCTGAAGTGAAAGTTGGTGTTCATTCTAAACAGGCTTTTTCAATGAAGCCGCGGTTTGTTTAGCCACGCTGATGGAACATCCCTCAGATCATCTGTTCCTGAGTTTGTTAATCTGAAACACAGGTAACTTTAGCTGTGGCTGTTGCCGTGGTAACTGAAGCTAACCTGCTCTCTGTCTCCTACCTCTACACCTCCTGCTGTTTGAACTCTCTTCTTATCTTTAATGTTCAGCTGCTTCCATTTCAGGATAACTAAATAAAGTTTTGCTTCAAAACCATTCCACCAGTTTACACCTGGAATATTAGACTAAGATTCAACCTGAGGTAAATAAACTAAATTCAAACGTTGACTCGAGCAGCAGCTGATTCTCTCTCAGCTGCAACCTGAACATGTTCTAACCCCCCGTACGTTCCCATCAGGGGATATACAATAAACCATGTTTCAGCTGTTGCCACGGTGACTCTCAGAGAGAACCTGCTGAACTCAGATCAGCTGTAAGTCAGCTCAGAGTTTGTTGAACCTTCTACCTGGATCAGGGTCCAGCTGATCGCCAGCTAACAACAATAACTTCATGAGCTTATAACCCGTGAGGTTAGTTGGTTGTTTAGTTAGATGCTTGGTTAGTTGGTTATTTGGTTAGCTGATTGGTTAGCTGCCTTGTTAAGTAGTTGGTTGGTTAATTGGTTGGTTGGTTAGTTATTTGGGTGGTTAGCTGGTTGGTTACCTGTGAGGTCAGTGATGGCTAAGGGGGCGGAGCTGCCGTAGATCTTACCGGCTGGGGGGCAGGGCAGCGAGGCGAGATGGATCTGCTGATTGGTCAGATTCGGGATGTTGAGGGTAACTGAGGCCAAGCCTACAGACAGGAAGAGGACATGTGTGACTTAAAAAGAAAAGCATGCAGACAGCAGTGTCAGTGAGGGTCAGTACCTGTCTGTCCCACCACCAGTGGGCTCAGGGTCACCAGCTGCTGCCCCACCAGCGACACCACCTCCGCCGGAACCACGGCCTTCATGGGCGGCGCAACCACCGAAGGATTCTTACTGCGAGACAGGATGTTGGGAATTGTCCTCGGCCTTTCCCTCACCACTGGTGCATTGTGGGAAACAGCAGGAGGAGCCAGGAGCTTTGACACCTGCAGGACAGGTGTTTGGACAGGTGTGGGGACAGGTGTGGTGGTGGGAGGGGCAGAAACAGGAGTGGGTGGGGCTTGTGAGGAGGTGATAAGATCATCATCAGTGGAGTCTCCTGCTGCAGGGGACAGGGCCTCTGATCCTGCTGGCTGCTGATTGGTTGACAGCAGCTGCTGCAGCTCCGCACAGACGCTCTGCTCACTCTGACCTGCAGCACAAACACACAGGTCACAGCGCCACGTGCTGGCTTGAATAAACTACCTGCCTCAGCTGATGGGTCACCTGATCTCTGTGCGATCTCTGTGATGAAGGCGTTCCTCTGCTGGTTCAGGCAGATCTTCAGACTCCTCAGTCTCACCGAGTCGTTCTTCAGAGTCTGGATCTCCTGCTGAGCCTGAAACACAGAAACATTTCTCAGTGATGCTGCAGGTACGTCACAAACTAGAGGATGGATGACTATCACACTAGATTCACAATAAGCAGGAACACAACACAAGTGCTGCAATACAATCACACAAAATACACAAATCTATTAAATGTCAAACGTTTCTAAGACCAGATCACAGAATGAATTTTCTCTGCTTCTCTAGAGGTCTTGGAGTCTGAATGATTCTGGAGGAGTTTAACATTTTCATCAACAAATTCTGAGACACAGTTGAACATGAGAATGATCGCATAAACTTTGACTCTCAGACACGTGAAGTAAATAAGAAGCGAAGGCCTATCAGGTTTCCATCAATCCGTGTATCATTCGTTCTTTCCATTTTCAATTGGTAATCAAAATCAAATAATGAAAAATTGACTGGTTATTTTGTAATTTGTTGTCTATTATAAAACAAAAAAATGCTTGTTTTTTAATATTTCAATCTTAGGCTCAGATCAAAAATACGAAATGGAAAAACGCGGTCCAGTGAGCAGTCATTCGCTTCTCCGTAGTCAAACCAGCCATCCCTATATGTATGTATGTATATAATGTAGTGCGCCCGTATTGTGACATTTACGGTAAATTCATTGAAACTGCTCAGAGCGAGCTGACATAGGATAAACACTTTACTGTTATTCTTTCTCACTTTTTTCAGTATAAAACTCTTACCCGCAGAGAGGAGATGAAGTATTAATTTTACATGAACACACCACGTGAAATAGTCAAATTGCATTGCACCGAAAATGTGTTTGTTGTGTCGACGTGCGTTTTTCAGAATAAAGTGTTACACAACCAGGCCAAAAAACAGATAAATATGGAAATAAGATTAATTGCAGGATATTCACCGAACTGTTCACTGTGGATTTTTAAAAAATATAACGCCTTTGGCTATAGACTGTACAGTAAAATATTACATTATATTAAAATTCATAATAAAATAATAAACTTGAATATTTACTGTACAGTAAATATTCATTTACATTTTAAACTGATATTCCACAGTGAAACGTCCTGTAAGTTTGTGAGAAGATACCTGAGGTCCTCTAGCCTGGCTAACGCCAGACTAATCACAAATGAGATTAGTCTGGAAACCAGCCATTCATTTTTCTGTAAAGGAGGCGTGGTTTACGATCGTCCAGAGCCGTTTATTGGGCGCTACAAATGTCTATAAAAAGCGTCTGTACGTAGCCCTTAGCCAATCATATCAGTTATACCAGATGACGTAAGTAGATCGACAGAAATTGATGTTTACATAGCCAGACTAGCCCATCTCTACTTTGAGACTAAAATGCTCAATTCTGCTTCTGCAACGTTTTTCTGCAACATGTTCTGGCTCTGGCTGCTTTATAGTTTCAGCTCACAGTCTACCGGCGGTGTTGATGTGTGTGCGTGTGAGAGATAGAGTGTTGCTTGATGCTTTGCTTGTCCAGTTCTCACTTTCTGCAAGATTCTTTATTTTTATGCCTTATCCCCCCTCATGTCATTCAGCCACACACATCCACTGATTTTATGGGCAATAGACAAGCTGCTGCGGGTCTCTCTGCGGCTCCGCTGTCCCCTGGCTCGCAGTGAGATCACTGGCATTACAGCAGTGAGCAGTAGCGGGGCTAGTTGGTAGATTAGGCTTTTGCCAAATCCTGTCAGAAGCAAGGCTAAAACATCCTTTTTCGTGGTGAAACAGGAGCGTAAAGTCAAACGTTGTACTTCTTTTAAAATCAACATTCGCTCTAAACTATTTAAAACGCTGTCTACAGCTAGATCAAAAGAGAGCTTCGCGTCTGCTGCAGCCATGTTGGATCTGTAAGAAAACTACAAAACTACAAACTTCCATCTGTCGAGTAGTACGTGTCATCTTCTTGCCGTCTCCCCGTGTTCTGTGACTGGATCCCTAAAACAGGGCTAAGAAACGGCCATCGTTGCCAGACCGCCTGCAGGTTCGAAATGAAATCGAGCGCGCAAGGCAGTATGGGTATACCCAGGCTTGAGGTCCTCTAGAACAGCCATTCTCAACCTTGGGGTCCCGACCCAAATCGGGGTCGCAAGATGATTTCTGGGGGTCACCAAATCAATCAAAAAATATAAACGCACAAAATTTATATTAAATCACATAATTTCAGACAGGGAGATGTTTTAGTTGTTGTCTGCTTCATTATTTGTCCAAAAGTTGTCGTATAAACTGAGTTTGTGTGATCTAAACTGTGTGTGTAAGATTCTGTTTAGTGAAAAAACAAGTTTTTTACCACCTTTGAAAAGAGAGAAAAAAAATAAATATATATATTAATTGGCAGAATATTGCATTTTGCTATTCAAATCTTCTAAAAACACACTGCAAAAAAGTGTGTCTAAAAACAAGATAAAAACACTAAATCTGAGGCAAATGATCTTGCTGCATGGACAGATAATTTACTTGACAAGATTTCTTAAATTAAGATTATTAAATCTAGAAATAAGCATTTTGAACACTTAAAATAAGAAATTAACTCTTAAAACAAGATGGGGCTGACAACATGCATGATAAATTGAGGGTCGCGGCTCAAAAAGGTTGAGAACCACTGCTCTAGAATGTACCTGAAGTTGAATTAGTGACTGGAAACAGACATTTTCATTCTAATTCTAATAATTTTTTAATATAATGTAATATTTTACTATACAGTCTATATCCAAAGGCGCTATTAAAAAACATCCACAGTTAACAGTTCGGTGAATATCATGCAATTAATCTTATTTCCATATTTATCTGTTTTTTGGCCTGGTTGTGTAACACTTTATTCTGACAACTGAAAACCGCACAAGAAACACATTTTCGGCGCACCGCAATTTAATTATTTCACGTGGTGTGTTCATGTTTAAGTTAATACTTCATCTCCTCTCAGCGGATAAGAGTTTTATACTGAAAAAAGTGAGAAAGAATGACAGTAAAGTGTTTATCCTTCATGTGAGCTCGCTCTGAGCAGTTTCAATGAATTTACCATAAATATCACAATACGGGCGCACTACATTATATAGTGACGGCTGGTTTGACTACTGAGAAGCGAATGACGGCTCACTTGACGCAGTCAAACTTCCAGGTCACGTAAACCCGACCAATTAAATATTAAAATCAAATTCATTCCTGGTGCCTGTTTTTCCATTTCGTATTTTTGATCCGAGTCTAATATTGAAATATGAAAAAACAAGCATTTAGTTCGTTTTTTGTGTTATAATAAAAAAACAAATAAAATAACCAGTCAAATTTTCATTTTTTGATTGCCAATTGAAAATGGAAAGAACAAATGATACACGGATTTCCATCCTGTAAAGTTGAATATTATTGATGTTTGACTTGAAAAAGAAGATATTCCCTGAGTGGTACCTGATGCAGCAGGACGATCTTGGGAGAGTTTTCAGAGTCCAGCACTGAGCGGAGATCTTTGAAAGCGTCTGTGGAGCGAACACTTAACAGCTTCTTCACACTCGGGCCGTTTCTAGAAACAATCAGTGGAACACCCAAACATTTATGAAGAACTTTGGTTATAAATTAAATTAAATAAAACATTTTACTGGTCAAAAACAAAACAAAGAAATCTCAAGTTTACAACAATAAAAGACGATTAATAACAAGCTGTCACTCTTATTATTGTGGATGAAAACTTATATTTTTCTCAGTGATGTAGTCATAACCGTGATATTCACAACTTTTTTTCCTGATATCAGAACATGTTTCATAATCAAACAAACATTAAAAGTCTGATATCAGAAAACTCATGAAGCAAATCTGAGTTCATCCCGCTAACCTGTGAGTGGATGGTAACACACTATATGAAGACAGTTAAACAGGTAATAAATGTACGCAAGAAAGACTAAGTAAACTGGACTGAAAGTCGTTAAGTTTTAATTTTACCGAAACACAAATACGTACAATTGCAATAAAAATTAGTCAACCCCCACTGCAAATAGGTTTATTGGTGAAATGTCCATTTTTCAGTTTAAATAATTTAGAAAATCTAATATTAAGTTTCATCTGCCTCCAGTGAAGCTCTGGGACATAAGGCCGCTTTCACAACAAGTCCTGAAGGTTCTTCAGTCGCCGTCAGACTGGAAAACGGAAAAAAACTTGACGGCCTCAAAAGTACACTAGAAAACCGCCGGCACGAGAAGCGGCAAAGATTCAGTTAAACCGCAAGTGAGCTGCTCTAGCCATTCATAAGGCACTCGGGGGCCCAGGAGGTGGGCACGCGGGGGCCCAGGAGACGGGCACGCGGGGGCCCAGGAGACGGGCACGCGGGGGCCCAGGAGACGGGCACTCGGGGGCCCAGGAGGCGGGCACTCGGGGGCCCAGGAGGCGGGCACTCGGGGACGCAGGAGGCGGGCACGCGGGGACGCAGGAGGCGGGCGCACGAGGCGGGCACTCGGGGACGCAGGAGGCGGGCACGCGGGGGCACTCGGGGGCGCACGAGGCGGGCACTTGGGCGCCATGGTCAAGCAATCTGCTCTGCCCCAGTTCAACCGGGAGGTCGCCCCATGCTGAATCAGGAGAGTTTGTGGTTAAAGTTAGTTGATGCTTCTTACGGTGAGTCGCCGCTGGTCGTCATACTCGCTAGTTTCAGCTGACCACCGGTCAGCCAGCTTGCCTCCGTCGGTGTTTCCACAGCAACACTATGACCTTCGCCTTCCCCCTGATAACAGAAAAAGAAAACTTTATTTTCATCATTTAAGTGCCAATGAAACAAGCTTTGCACAAACAATTCATTATAATAATAATATTAAAGATAATCGTTATTTCAACATTTTTATTTCAGAACTCAATTTAATCACACTTTTGTATCTTTAAGTAACATTATTTAAAAAAAACAAATTAAACATTTGGTACGTTTGTGACAGTGATGACGTTCGTCGTCTTGGTAACGAGTCTCTCATCGTCAGACGAGTCCAGCAGGTCGACCATGTCCACGCCACCACCTCCTGTCCCGTCGGGCGCCGGTCCGTCCGTCTGCTCGCTCTCTGAACACAAACACAGTCAAAGTCAATAATCATAATGTACGTTTCCATTTCTTTATTCTCTGTCTCCAGTCCCTATCTCCGGTCTCCGTCTTTGACCTAAACATGTCTTAACACTGTACACTGAGTTTAGCTTCAACACAGAACTTTAACTGTTTCTGTTTACCTTGCGGCTACAGTAAGCCATCTGCAGATGGAAATAATAATGTAGATTAATAAAGCTCTTCTATAGAAAGCAAATTAATATTTATTAACTACAAAATTTCCTCTGGGGAAATTCTGAAAGGGCCACGGGGGCTACTGCCGGTGTGTGTACACTATGATGAGATTCTTCAGAGATTTATAACTATGCCCTTTAACCTCAAAATGTGTGTGAGAGTGTGTGTGTGTGTGTGTGTAACTGTAATCACATCAAAGGCAATCAGATGAAAGCAATCAACAGAATTAACTGACACCTGTTCCGGCACAGTGACAGCAGAGGTGGACAGACTGGAATTTCTGGCCTCAAACAGAAAGCATTTTTGGCAAAACCATAATACCTATCATTGACCCGACTTCACTTTGAGCGTCCTGAGTTCTTCCTGAACGTCTACATATGTTTGTTTTTTTTAAGAAAAATGAAAAAATAGCTTTGTTAGAGCGATCTAAAAAAACTGTTACATCTCCCTTTTTCAGAAATCTTCCTGCCTTTTTAATATGGGAGCCAATGAGGCTGTTGGTGCGTGTTTGTGGCGCATCTGTGCGTCCTACGCCCAAACTATAACTCTGACAGCTTTACCAGAGGAT
>NC_081532.1:23291704-23512997 GCF_030273125.1 Centropristis striata
TTAAAGTAAGATTGAGCTGAAATGCTGTAGCTTTATAGTGGTCTCAGCAGGTGACTCTGAAGAACAATAGATACAGGTTTTTTCATGTGGCAGCTTCAGAAAGTGTTGAAAGCCACCCGCTGCATCCACCCGATGACTCCACCACACTGACACTCGAATCCCCCACCGTTGTCAGTGGAGATATATATATATATACACACACATTTATACACACACATATACACATATATGTACAGTGCTCAGCATAAATGAGTACAGCCCCTTTGAAAAGTAACATTTTAAACAATATCTCAATGAACACAAATACAATTTCCAAAATGTTGACAAGACCAAGTTAATATAACATCTGTTTATCTCATAACATGAAAGTAAGGTTAATAATATAACTTAGATTACACATTTTTCAGTTTTACTGGAATAAGGGCGATGCAAAAATGAGTACACCCCACAACAAAAACTATTACATCTGGTACTTTGTATGGCCTCCATGATTTTTAATGACAGCAAGTCTTCTAGGCATGGAATGAACAAGTTGACAACATTTTGCTCCATTGATCTTTTTTCATTCCTCAAGAATGGCCTCTGTTAGAGACTGGATGGAGAGTGATGCTCAACTTGTCTCTTCAGAATTCCCCATAGGTGTTCAATTGGGCTCAGATCTGGAGACATACTTGGCCACTGAATCACTTTCACCCTGTTCTTCTTCAGAAATCCAACAGTGTCCTTAGATGTGTGTTTAGGATCATTGTCATGTCGGAAAAGTGCACGACGACCAAGGGCACGGAGTGATGGTAGCATCTTCTCTTATAGGATAGAGCAATACATCTGTGAATTCATGATGCCATCAATGAAATGCAGCTCCCCGACACCAACAGCACTCATGCAACCCCACATAAGGACACTGCCACCACCATGTTTCACTGTAGGCACCATGCATTTTTCTCTGTAATCCTCACCTTTGCGACGCCACACAGTTTTGAAGCCATCAGTTCCAAAAACATTTATCTTGGTCTCATCACTCCAGAGTACAGAGTCCCAGTAGTCTTCATCTTTGTCAGCATGGGCCCTGGTAAACTCTAGAGGGGCTTTTTTTGTGCCTGGGCTTTAGGAGAGGCTTCCTTCGTGGACGGCACCCATGCATGCCATTCCTCTGCAGTGTACGGCGTATTGTGTCACCAGAAACAGTCACCCCAGTTTGGCTTTCTAATTCCTTAGATAACTGCAATGAACTTGCATGCTGATTTTCTTGGACCCTTCTCATCAGAAGATGCTGCTGTCGAGGTGTTAACTTCTGTGGACGGCCTGGACGTCTCTGTGAGATGGTTGCAGTTCCATCTTTTTTACATTTTTGTACCACTTTTGCTACAGTATTCTTGACTGATAAGTAAAGCTTTGCTTATCTTCTTGTAGCCTTCACCTTTGCGGTGTAAAGAAATAATTTTCCTTCTCAGGTCTTGAGACATGTGGTGCCATTGCTAACAACATGAAATGGGAAGGGGTTTTATTTAAGTAACACCCTTTTATAGTCAACTGTCTGCTGGACACCTGTGTAATGAATAATTAGACTCACCTGTGGTCGATTATTGTTAAATTAGACATTTGTAGTCTAAAACTTAGCTTTGCTCCCGAGACTTTCAGTGGGGTGTACTCATTTTTGCATCACCCTAATTTGAGTAAAACTGAAAATTATGAATGAAAAGTTATGTTATTAACCTTACTTTCATGTTATAAGTTAAAAGAGATGTTATATTAACTTGGTCTTGTCAACATTTTGGAAAATGTATTTGTGTTCCTAGAGATATTGTTTAAAATGTTACTTTTCAAAGGGGGTGTACTCATTTATGCTGAGCACTGTATATATAAACGATAAAGATGCGGAGAGTTTACCTGCAGGGGGGGCAGGGAGCGCCACTACAGCCGGCTGAGGCGTGGGCGTTGAGGTCGGTCCTGAGCTCTGAGCGGGATCAGAAGCAGAAGAAGAGCGTTGCTGCTTCCTGTTGCCGCCGACCCGCCCCGTGAGGTAAGCCGCCAGCCGGTTGGCTGGATGGAGCGCCCCCATCTTCCCCAGCTGGATCTTTGCCAGCGGATACAACTTCCCGTTCACCTGCACAAACATTAATGTCACTTTCAACAAGCAGGAAACAGTAAATACAGACATTATGATCAACGTTTGAACTCATTTTTTAGTTATGTGCATCAATTTCTGAGAGCTAAACGTTAGCAAACATATCACAGGACATAATATGAAATCTTTATTGTTTTCCTATCAGTTTTAATCAGTGTTCAGCCTTTCCCCTGGGACACGGTTATTCTAATGTCTCAATCATATTCCCTCAATCACGGAAGATTTTATGAATTATTGTAAAGGACAATAAGGCTTCTTCTATGTTGTATTTAAGGCAGCATTGTAAATTCTGTGGTGGATTTTGTTAACACATCCGTGTGCTCTTATTTTGAAAATGACATGTATTTAGTGACAGGAAGCATCTCCTACAGTTAGTGGTTAATCAATACTAGCTTATTGGGATTAACACAACTAATACTAACTAGAAAAACTAACTAACTACTAGAAAATTTCCTCTGGGGAAATTCTGAAAGGGCCACGGGGGCTACTGCCGGTGTGTGTACACTGATGAGATTCTTCAGAGATTTCAAACTATGCCCTTTAACCTCAAAATGTCTGTGTGTGTGTGTGTGTGTGAAACGTGTATCTGGAGGAGTGTGCGCGCTTACGCGCGCATTTGTGTGTGTAGCGAAAATCGCATGAAGTTACCTGTGTGTGTGTGTGTGTGTGTGTATGTGTGTGTGTGTAATTAAAATCACATAAAGTTACCTGTGTGTGTGTGTGTGTGTGTGCAACTGTAATCACATCAAAGATGAAAGGCAATCAGATCAAAGCAATCAACAGAATTAACTGACACAGCGGTGGACAGGAATTTCTGGCCTCGAACAGAAAGCATTTTTGGCAAAACCATAATACCATAATACCTATCATTGATCGGACTTCACTTTGATCGTCCTGAGTTCTTCCTGCACGTCTACATATGTTTTTTTTCAGAAAAATGAAAAAATAGCTTTGTTAGAGCGATCTAAAAAAACTGTTATATCTCCCTTTTTCAGAAATCTTCCTGCGTTTTTAATATGGGAGCCAATGAGGCTGTTGGTGCGTGTTGGTGGCACATCTGTGCGTCCTACGCCCAAACTATAACTCTGACAGCTTTGCCAGAGGATTGTGAGGGAGAAGACAAATTTTCCTACGTTTCTATGTATAAATTATTTCTGTAGAGTGGAATTTGCGCAGGAGCGCAGTTTTCAAATTTATGTTTTGACAATTTGACAAAAAAACTATATGACCTATCGAAACGTGGATCAATACACCGATACACAAGACTTGTGTCTACTGTTTAAAGTTTAAATGGAGTTTAAACTTAAATTATGCAGGAGAAGTAGACGTTTAAAAATCTCCAATTATTGTTCTTTTTCGCTCATTTTTTTCAGCCGTCCCATTCATTTCAATGCAAAATTTTGGGCAGTTTTTCGCGACTTACGTCGAAATTGCATCCGGTAGAGGAAGAAGAAAAAATCCACAGTATAACAGTAGTGCTCGGGGCTTTGCACTGGTCCCTACAGCTATTGCTGTGTGGGACCAGTGCTCAGTGCGATTGCCCAGTGGCCCTAACTAATGTTTTGTACCAGAGGGTGGGATGAAATATCGAGCTATAGAAGTTAAAGTAATTGAATCAAACTGTCCTTAACATTAATGACCTCGTTGCGTTCTCACCTGCACCAGGTGGTCGGTTCCTCCCGGCTGCCTCTTATTGGCTGAGAGGAAGCCAGTCGGCGAGATTCCTGTGAGGAACGGCAGCGCCATGCTGACCATCTTCTTTTTCTTCTTCTTCATTTCCTGCCTGCTGCTCTCCGTCCCATCATGCAGCGGCTCGTCTTCTGACCCCATCTCCTCCTTGACGTCCTCCTCCACCTCCCGCTGCCAGTCCTCCAGAGGCTCCTCCTCCTGCTCCTCCAGAGGCTCCTCCTCCACCTCCCGCTGCCAGTCCTCCAGAGGCTCCTCCTCCTCCACAGGCTCCTCCTTTATGACGACCTGCTGCACGTAATCCTGCTGAAACCCACGGTGCGTTCAAAGACATGTTAAAGTTCAAAGACTCATGGTGCATTAAATGACTGAGGACATGATCAGATGCACCTACCTGCTGCTGTTCTGTCTCTTGTTGTGGTGATTCTGCTGGCTCCTCCTGCTCCATTCTGGGTCTGGAGATGTGGATCTTGTACTGGACGCAGCGGTCGGCACCGCTCCCCTCCACGGTCTGACTGATGGGACTGATGAGGTAGTCTTTGACCCAGAAGGGTCCGGTCAGCCGGTCCTGGGCCATCTCCTCGCAGATTCTCGTCAGCACCAGGTCGCGGTCGCTAGCCCACTTACACTCCGCCAGGACGATCAGACGCTTCGATGGCTTCGGGGTCGGCTCAGGCAGTGGAAGCCTAACCAGATCAGCTGCTGAAGAGAAAACAAACTGAAACCTGAGTCTCTTTTTTATCACAAACATTTTCCAAAAAAACTTGACGACCCACCGAACCCCAAAACTAGCATAAGTTTTATTTTTAATCGTCAGAGTTTGAACGGATCGCCACGGTTTGGACACGTGGATCGAGCCTGCCGGGAAGACGGAGGGACAGGCTGAGGACAGAGGACTCACCTGGAGGAGGACTGGAGGGTTTGGTCTGTTTGTCCTTCAGCGTCAGGTTTCTCTGTTTCACAGATTTCAGCCGAGCAGATTTAGACTTCACATCTTTAGACTTCACGTCTTTAGACTTCACGTCTTTTGGCGTCTCCTGGGGGATAAACAGTCAGACGGTCAGCTCGCATTGTCAGATCAAACAGTGTCCAGTCGACTGATGATCCGACTGCGATTCCTTTGACAGATATTTCAGTCACAAAATGATTCAGTTTTGTAGGGAATCATTATTGCATCATTATTCTCAGATATGTTTTGTGGATCTGATATTCAGATGTTCTGTTGTCGGAGGGATGTTTCTGAGCTGACAGGTTCACATGTAAGCCGATTAACCGGATTTACCGGAGGTTCCGAGGCGTCTGTCAGCTCCCTGCAGCTCGGTTTCCTCCTCCTCTTCCTCTTCGGGGCGAAAGCTCGGACTCTGGCACAGCTGCTGCCGTCCTCTCGTCTCTCCTAAACATTATACACACACATTTTATTAACAACACTTTGAGATGTAAGAAGTTTCAGCTTTTTATCTCAGTAAACTGAACTAATGACATTTTAAAGACTAAATCAGAACCATGACCCTTTAATAAAGACATTAAATAAAGTTCTTACGGGTCTTTCAGAGGGCTGGGATTCTGGGGCATGGGTCGGTTCTGGATCCGAGTCTGCAATGTCCCGTCGCCACAGGATCCGGACCCGCTCGGCAGGCTGGGAAACACTGTCCGCCTCCTTTAGGACTACAAGTTCAACACAACAGGAAGCCAGCAGGCAGATTTTTACTATGATCAGAAATACCTCGACACAAAGTCCGGATGGATTACTGAACAGTAGGGGTGTGCATTGGCACTGCCCTCACAATTCGATTCGATTACGATTCACCAGGTAACGATTCGATTCAATTCGATTCTACGATGCATTGCGATGCATCACAATTATACTGCACACAACAAGGGACATTTTTCGTCAGTCATGGGGCAATACAAGCAGTCAGATAGGCCTAGATTTTATTATTAATAGATTTTATTGGCTATATTTTGAAAAGATGGCAAAATGAATTTTAGTTCATCTAAAAGTAAGGAAAGAGAAATGCCTCCTCCTGCCATGAAAAAGGAACCTGCTGAGGTGAAATTTACATCAGCTAAATGTCGAGCCCTTGTCTCTGAGGTAGGGAAGACGTTAGCGATATCCCAACTAGCTAGCTATCGCTAGTTTTCATGACGCAAAAATGTAACGTTAGCGAGTCGACTTTAAATAGGCAAATACAATGGTAATTACCTATCAATAGTACTTTTTGTATAAAAACGTAAATGTTAAGTCCTGTCAAATACTACCACACACTTCAGTCACAACATATCAAAACAGCTGGTCCCGCTAGCTTACCTGTGCTGCGCATCAACACATGGCTCATTTGAATATTCAAATGAGCCATGTGTTGATGCGCACCCATCTCGAAGGACAGGGAGTGGGTCGGGTTAGCGTTGTGTTTACTGGAACTTTGACAGGGGCGCAAAGGCCACCGTGGCCGTAAATTGAAAATTTTTTCACAGGGCATCAAGGCCAGAGTGTGAAATTCCCACCCTGTCCCCCACAACTTTCCACTGCAGGACAGGAAATAAACATAATCGATTATGGCACTTTGCCGCATCGATGCTGAATCGTGAGTGCCCCGCATTGCGATGCATCGCCGAATCGATTATTGTTGACACCACTACTGAACAGACCTCTCAATGTGGAGTTAGCTTAGCATAAACCCTGGAAGCATCTGGAAACAGCTAGCCTAGCTCTGTCCAAAGGTAACGAAATCCAACGTCCAGCTCCTACAATGAACGTTTCTATCTGGTTTGTTCTCTGGTGTTCAGGAGGTTAGTGTTGGTTCCTGCTCAGAGCAGTAAAACTGTACCTTCAGGTGGAAACAGCTCTCTGACGGGATGAGTGAACTCTGTAACTTACCGTAGGCCATCTTCATCCTCCTCTTCTTCTTCCCGTGGTTTCCTTGTTGGGAGGGGCTGGAGTCGGAGCCGTCCAGATTCTTGAGGAGGACCACCTTCTGTTTGAGGCAGCTGCAGCCGAACATGCAGCGCGGCCGGCTGCAGTGGCTGCTCCTGCTGCCACGGGCCAGACTGGAGCACAAACAGCCCAGCCTGCAGAACTCATTGAGGCAGGGCGGGGCTCGTCTCCGCACCAGCTGGAGGGGGGCAGTGGGGTTCTCACTGACGAAACCCTGAGGAGGAACCAGAGCAGTCAGTTAAGGTTTGTATATCTGACTGATTATAGAATAAAGACCTCTTACCTTCAGCGTGAAGAGCGACGTCAAAGCGATGGCGGCCCTCTCCCGGGTGATGGTGGTCCGTGGTCGGCCCTCCCACACCACGCCGTCCTCCAGGTCCTTCTGTCTCAGCAGCGCTCGGGTCATCACTGGCCCAACATGCGTCCCGCAGGTCTCCTCGTTCTGATTCTCGGCGGTCCCCAGCTCAGAGTCTGACTCCAGCGGAGCCATGTCCTCTGAGGCCCCGGGCGGGGACGCTGTACACTTGGGGGGGCTGAGGGTCTGGGACGAGGTCCTGGGTTTGAGTTTCCTCCTCTTGCTGCGTTGAGGAGACAGAGTTAACAGTTCTGTGTGGTTGAGTCGGACTTTCTTTGATCTGTGCGTGACGGGTGCTGTGTGATCTGAGAGGGGCGGGGTTGCCGGGAGCTGGACTATAGGTTGTTTCAGGACCACGTTTGGTTCAGCCGGACTAAGTGCAGGTGCAGGACCTGGAGTTGGTTCTGCTCTGGGTTTTTTGTGTTTTGGACCTTTTTGCCTGAAACTTTCCTTCCTGGCTGCTTTGCTCTCTCTGAAAGGGGCTTTGGGTCTCTTGGAGGGGGGGATGAATCCAGATATGAGGTCTGAGGTGGGTGAGTCAGCGGTCTTCTTCTTTAGGACGCTGTCAAGGGTGCGGACGTAACTGGTGCTCCTAGTGGGCAGCTCGTAGACTAGCGGCTCCACCAGCGGCTGAGAGAAGCTGGCGGCTCGCTCGTCGATCAGCCTCCCTTCGTTCTCCAGATACTCGTCCAACATGTCGCTGCAGAACGCAGACAGGTTCTTCTTCTGCACGTCTGAACCAGGACCAGCTGCAGACAGAAACATCCACACACATTTAACACAAACGTCCTAAGAGGATTCGCCACATGTTTTATATAGAATGTAATTATTGCAGTGAATGAAAACGAGAGAAAAGTCACCTTCAGGTGTGGTTGGTGTCGACGGAGCCTCTGATGGAGTGAATTTCTCTCTCCAACCTTTAATCTGAGTCACGTCTGTTGTTTTTCCTGTTCTGGACACAAACGCTGCAGAAACTCCTGCAGACAAACAACAGAAAGTCACTTTCTAACAGGCAGGACAGCATTAAAGTTTAATTAATGTTAATTAATGTTAATTTTTCCTGTTTATTTCCGCCTGTTGTTTTTTTTTGTTAAATGCATGTATTTCTTCAACCCTTTGATGCAGAATAAAGTATATACACCATTTTTTCAGGACTACCAGTGCTACCAGAATAAATGGTTCTGTCATATGTCACATGAATGTGCAAAAAGTTATATAACCCTGAAGACAAAGGAACAAATAAAGCGGAAATTTTATTTTGCAAAAATCTAGTAAAACCACACAAAAACATAAATGCAATGGTCTTTTTCAACTGAATGTTATATTTTTAGGTCTTGGGGATCAGGGGGAAACAAATAAACATTCTACATTGTACAAAATGACATATATTCACAAATAAGTTAAAACGATTTTTCTCAAGAATAGCTCAACTGTGCTACACTTCAAAGCAATTCCTTCAAAGTGTACTAGTGTTTTAGTGACATTTTGCAAAGCAAAACTAATTGTTGTACCTTATTTTACTGTAACAAATCAACTTTTTTTGCAAAACAATGAGATCGTATCAATCCGTCTCTGTGCGCTCCCCCTCCCCTCTCTGTGCGTCTCCATCCAGGCTGAGCGTCACACAGACAGACGTACGATGTCACATCCTGTTTATTTCTTCTTCTCTTGTCTTATTATTGTAAACGCTACGCAAACAGCAAAGCTTTATGATAGTGGAATGGGATCAACAGTTTATTTATGGCGCAGGGCATCTGTGAATCAGAGTGTGCCATTACGCACGGCCAGGGGGCTCAATTTGATTGGTCACTGTCCACCAGATGCACTGCTGAGACAACCTGTGGCTACCAGTTAGCGGCTAGCACCAAAACAACATTGTTTTATCGCGTAAATATGGATTATTATACAAAGAAAAGGATCAATATGGTTTGAATAAACTCCCCAAAAACACTGTTGTTCCATGTCGGATTATAAAACCTCTGGAAGGTGTACAATGACACCAAAAGAAAGCTGCAGACCACTTTTTAGACGTGAGACAGTTAAAGTAGATTCATGACGTTCAAAACTGACTAATACTTTCATGTCACTGAATCAAATCAAAAGTCTGATATGAAATGAATCTTTCTGACTGGAAGCCTCAGCTGTGTGTGAAGCAGTCTGTGTCTAACTCTGACTCAGTGAAGCAGACCTGGAGGAGGCGGCAGCTCCTTGTTAAGCGGCTCCAGAGAGACTCCAGGAGGGGGGACGGGCAGACGAACTCCCAGGTACTGCAGGTCGATGGCCAGAGTTGGATCCAGCAGGTTCATCTTCAGACCGACTGAGAAAAACCAGAGTCCTCTTTTTATTAATATTTTAATGTGAGCTCACTTGTAACTGTGACGACGTACGTGAAGCTGAACAAAGATAATGTCGGGAGGGTTTTTGAGTCACACACCTTCCTGCAGCACCGGATGGATCACCTGTCGGTGTCTCATCAGCTTCAAGTCTTTCAGAAGAATCTTCCCAGAGGCAGCGATCTGCTCCTCCAAACCTTCTGCCATCTCTGCGGAACATTGAACTAATAATATCAAGAACAAATGCTTGCCTAAGGTTAACTCTGCTTATTCTTCGTCCAGGACTAAGATAAAGATGTGTAGTGTGAAAGGTCTTGATGAAAACAGCTATAACCTCTTGTTGGCTTTGAATTAGCGTTTAGCTACTTGGTGGACTTAGCTTAGAGATAGTTAGCTCAGATTTCGCTTTAAGGAAGTTTAAAGATTGCTGTTCGTTTAGGGTCAGCTACTTAAAGAGTTTGACTGTAAAAACATGACAGTGTACCAGTCTCAGGTGCGTCAGCATTCTGTCTCAGGTGACCTTCAGTTGTCCCATCAGAGTCTGCGATGTGAAGTTTGAGGGCCTCCTGAAATATGAGTTTGGTCTTTAGTTTTCTGTATGCAACTTAAATGGAGTTCATAACCAACAAGACTTTGGTCTAAAGCTCTGCTGCCATCACAGAAAGGCTCAGAAAGACTTTTTCTCAGGTCTGAAAGTGAAATAACACAACCAAACTGATCTTCTGTGAGCTAAATCACCTAACTTAAATTCAAGGATGTAGTTAACCTTGAAAACATGATTGTTAAAAAGAAGCATTTTCCATTTAAAGACTTAAAAATCCTTACCTCTACATTCAACCTTTTAAATTCCATTTAGAAACAGGCAACACTGAATTTATTTACCTTTGATGTGAATGAGATGAATAACTGCTCCTCCACTTCCTCCAGGTTGGGCTGCATTCGAGTGTAGGTGGAGGTTTCCGTCTTCTGATCCCCATCCATCTGAGCGAACTTTCGCCGCCGTGACTTTTTCTTGCTCCTGCAGGATTTGTTGGCTGGGAGAGGTCGCACCTGTTGAGAAGGTGCGTTTGTCTCTGCTGGAGGTGGGCAGGGGGCAGCCGGCACCTCAGCGTTTGGAAACTCCACCCCAATCCCAAGATCATCATTAGTGGTGAAAAAGTGCACAAGGTCAGTGAGCGAAGGCGTCGGCGACAGTCCATCTCCGTCCAATGAAGAAAAGGTTGGAGACAGCGGCAACTGGAGCGCGAGGGGGGACAGTTCTGCAGTGAACGGCAGCGCAGGGTCAGGGGGGGGCATGGAGGCGGATTCAAGAGTCTGCGGTTCAGAGTGGGAGGGAGTCTGGGAAGGCAACAGAGGTGATGGGAAAGACTCTAAAGGAAGAGTCTGCGGTGCTGACTGAAATGTAGTGAACGAAGCATCGAGGAAAGGCTCAGCTGGAGGCAACACTGTGTGCCACGTAAACACGGACTGGACGCAGTCCTCGCTGGGTGGCGTCTCTTCAGGGCGATCTGCTTTTGGAGAGGGTTCAGAGGTTGTGGAGTTGAATTCTAAAGTTAGCGAGAGGGGTAGGGAAGGTAGAGGCTCTGGAGAGCTTGCAGGAGACAACGACTCAAAGCCGAACGAGGAACACTCCGGGTCGGGCAGCAAAGAATCAGAGTCCGAAGGTAGCGTGGGAGACTTGGGGACGGCCGGTGTTTGTGGGGAGAACGAGGCAGGTAACACTGAAACAGGTGATGTATCAGAGGTAGCAAGAGTTGAGGAAATGGGGGATTTTGGTGTCCCGGTAGTACAACTCGACTGATCCGAGTCGGGTAACACTGATGGCTCTGGGCCTGTGCTTTCAGCAACTGAATTAGAAGCCAAGAAAACATCAGTTCTTAGTCTTTTTATGTCTGTAGTGGCAACAGCATCTGAACATGAAGGACTGGAAGGCCTGTAGGGAGTCTCAATTGTTTTATCTGGGTGAAGATGTGCATCAGCGAGTCCAGAGGCCCGGCCGTCTGAGTCTGTGACATCATCAGTGAGGTCCTTGGAGAGGTCAGCGGCTCGCTCACCGACAGGAGCCGCAGCAAAACTCAGCAACCCGGACAGAGGTTCTGACGGAAGTGCAGAGGAAGGACGGTCCAACTTGCCCTTCAACATTTTAGATTTTGTCGAATGCTGCTTCAAAAAAAGAGCGAGGGCTGGCAGAGGCAGAGGAGCCGGACGTTTCTGCTGTTTTACTTTCACATCTGACGGAGCTTCGGGCTGGTGTTGGCGGTCAGAGTCCACAGAGGACTTCTTGGACACAACCTCATTACCGACCCGAGAAGAATCTGTCCTCACATTGTCTTTACAGTTGAATGAATTCAAAAGGCTTTTTTCCTCCTCTACTGTCCTCTTTGCCCCAACAGGTGACGTTTCACTTTGTGTCTTTACAGATGCTCCATCTCTCTTGGGAGCAGTGTTTTTAGTGTGAGAGGTGCTGCTGCTGATGCCCAGCTGCTCCAGGTTGCATCTGTGCAGTGAAACATGAGCCTCACGAATAAGTTCAGAAAATAACTTCTGAGCTGGACGTGAACCACTGCTGAAGGAAACGAAACAAGAAAAGCATAAAATTAGTGTCAGCAGTATTATTTAGCGTCATTTAGGTCAACACAGCTTATTAAATAAACAAATAAACCTCGATATCCACATCATCCTTTCAGAGCCAAGCACCATGAGTCTGAATGATGTTTGTCCCGAGTACAACACTCCACATGAGGACACTGAAGACACATGAAGTAACTGAGGACACAACACTTAACGTATTCCAAATGATGACATTTGAAGTTGGTCTCAGACCTTTCTGTGCAGAGACTGTGCCATCTGTCGTAAAGTGCAAGCTCTTACCTGGAACATTCCCCTGGGATGCCGGCAGCCGAACTGCCTGCGTTTGGCGTGGAGCTTCTCTGGAGGTCACCCGACCCCGAAGGCTTTGTGTCCACTGCTTTTGAACTTCGAGGTTTATGGTTTGCGAGCAGAGATTTCAGGCTCTTCTTCATGGGATGCTGCTCGTTGGTGCTCGCGCCTCCGTCTTTGCTAGAGTTCAATTTGAGCTTCAGACCCGACAGCACAGAGCCCTCCTCTTTGAGTCCTTTAGCAAACGGGTTGTAATCGACTTTCAGCTGAGAAAACCGTGAGTTCTGGTAAGCAGTGACTGCCATAAACTCAGTCTGGGGGAAAGAGAAAGTGACAACACTGGGACCGCTTAACTTTGCGTCTTTCGCAGCTCTGTCCGTTTGGACCACGTGCAGCTGTGGTAAGTAGCGGTGCATCGGGTGCAGGATGGTGTTTCCCGTGTTCCCCTCTGGTTCTGATCTGTTGTTTGTGAGCTTCAGTTTGTAAAAGGACACCGGATTCTGCATCCAGTGTTGACCCGTCGACGGGGACTCTGGATGAGCGAACGGTTGACTCTGAACATGGCGTTCGGCTTTTCCGGCTGCTTGCCAGTTCTTGCCGGTCCACTTGTAACGAGTGTTGTCTAAAGGGACGATGTCCAGGATCAAAGTGTACTTCCTAGATGGCTGCAAGCCGGAGACGCGAAATCGGCAGTAGGGGAACATCCTGCTGCCTTGTTTCGTCAGAATCATCTCTGTTTTGTTCCTGAAAAATTCATTCCACATGCTGTTGTTGTCCAGCGTCACTTTGATGCCTTTGGAGACACTCTCAGGTGACAGGGTATCAGATTGAGGGTTCAAACTGGCAGGATGTTTCATCACAGGAAGTCTCTCAGACGTCCTGATGGGTTCCTTTGATGGTTTACCCATCATATTTGCCTCCTCATTGGTTACACAGGTGCTTGGTTCCATGCCGCCTTCCCTCGTCTTCCCTGGTTTTGGAAGAACAAAGCGTGCAGGCGGATGGTCCGCGGCCAGCGCCACTGCAGGGGTGGTCGCCCCTTCCTGATGGAACACCATTCCTTTTGGCTTCTTCTTAGCAGCCATGAACAGGTCCCAGCAGGATCCTGCTTCCTATACATCTGAACAATGCTTCAAGACAGCATCCTGCAAATCAAAAACAAAAAACTTCATTAATTTGAAGTTTGAATTTATTGAATTTTATAAATTTGACATTGTGCACGTCATTAAAGACGAAACTGAGGCAAGCCCGACACCGCTGTGCTCACACGCTGCTCTAACGGTGGAATTTTGACAAGCAAAGTTCCACCGTAGGAAATTAGCATCTGATCATTTGGTTGGTAGACTGTATCTGGACCTAAGGTCAGTTTATCTGAGCTGTAGTATATCAGAACACAGAGATAGACTGCATGTAGCCACCTGAGCTACATCAAAGTCTTTTATTCAGTCAGTGAAATGAAGCTCAACATCACAAAGTGAATAAAAACATGTTAACACAAAAAGCTGAAAGGTAATGAAAGCACAGTCTGTTCTGACCGATCAGTTCGTCACTCAACACTCTTTGAGCAATTTCGTTGAGTCCATCCAGCTCTCACCTGCTGAGATCTGTTCCCGCCGTCAGCTCAGGTTTGTCAGGCTTCAGCTTCTACCACTCATCACCATGATACTGCTTTTCATGTTAAAGAGTCAAATTAACAGAAGTTTCCCTGCGACAGGGAATATGCCCCTAGTGGCCACATGTATTCAATGCAATTTAAAATGATGTCATCAGGGCGGAACTTTCTATGGGAACGCCACTTTAAGTGTCAACAAAACCCAAAGAAGAAGAAAATTATGGGGTGTCAAAATCTCCTTTCCTTTGATTAAAGCTGGTCCAGGGTCTGATTTATATTTTCTCTCTATTTTGCAGCTCTACAGTCTCTTAAGAGCCAAACAATCAGCACAAGCATTTATTTCATATCATGATGCATTGCAGCAAAGAGAGTAAACTACTGCAACATTGAAAATTATAATATTAAAAAAATATATATGTAAAATATATCAAAGTCTCACTCCGTTAGCCCCACTGTCCTCCAGAAACTATGAACAGCATTTTTTTTAAAAACCTTAATGGTTCCTAAACCCAAAGCTGCCACTTAGTTTACACTTTCTGGTTATTTAGTGGTTTATTATTCTGCTGTAAGGGATCAGGGACGCATAGCTAGCATAGCTTAAAGGCTCCAGAAGACTAAAAACAGAATAACATGACTTAATTTCAGATATTAAGACTTCTGTTTCTTTGAGTGATTGTAGAGATGAAGCAGCAGATTCTGAAGAAAATAAACATTTTTCAAAGCTGAGATACAGGACAAATCATTCGACCTGTTTAAACTATCACCTTCCCATAGACTCCAATGGGACAGAGTTAGTCACAGGTACTCACCGGTGGCAACAAACAATCACTGAAGGACCATCTGCTGCGACTTAACCTCCGAGACAAAGAAGTCCTGAAGAACCGGTAGAACCCGGTCTGAGGCCAACAGGCCCGGTGCTAGGCCTGGTACTCGGCCCGGTACTCAGTGCTAGGCCCGGTGCTCGGCCCGGTACTCAGTGCTAGGCCCGGTGCTCGGCCCGGTACTCAGTGCTTGGCCCGGTACTGAGCTAGGCTTGCTACTCGGCCCGGTGCTAGGCCCTGTATGTGCACGAGCACCGACCATGTGCTCTGATGACGGCGCGCGAATTACCTTCAACTGCTCGGACTCGTCCAGACCAGCGGAGTTCCGTTAATCCCGGTCCGGTGTGATCCGTTAATCCCGGTCCGGTGTGATCCGTTAATCCCGGTCCGGTGTGATCCGTTAATCCCGGTCCGGTGTGATCCGTTAATCCCGATCCGGTCTGATCTGGATCGTCTGCTGCCGTGTCGCGACTCCGTCCAGCTGGAGCACGCGGTGTTTCTGCTCCGGGACGTCACCGCCCGTCCTGCCCCAGTACTGCGCAGACTCGGACGCCATCTTGCTGCCGCTACCTGGTTCAAAATGATCCCGGCGGGAGGATCCGGGGAGGACCGGGACCCGGAGAGAGTAGCGGACGGGGCGCTCCGCGCCGCCGGTCAGATGAGGACTGAAGCGGCGGGATGCTGCGGACAAAGACGGGTTGAGTCCGCTTGATGACAACTGATTATTACCGATCGTCTGATTGTTACGGATACTGGGTTAGTTTACAGGTCACTGCTGGTCTCCGGTCAGTTTGTGTCTGATCTGTTGTGTTTCAGACTCCTGAGAGTTCCTGCTGTTTAACGATCCGCCATAGAGCCAGAGACACGGAGCTCATAATAAACCGACAGAGACACACAGGGAGGATCCTGGTTCTGATAGTTCGGGTATTACGAGCCGCCATGTTGGCTCCGTGCTGGCTCAGACAGACAAATAGCCGCCATGTTGGATCTGCGGCTCCAGTTTCACTCGTTCTTTAATGTTTTAACAGAAACAAAGAGACTTTAATCCGAACACAATAAACAGATTGAACCGGATCATTTCCCTTAAACTCAACAAGACAGTAACAGACCTGTGAGCTGCGCGCGCATCCTGCCTCTGCTGAATGTTGCACATGCGCGATGCGAAGCTGACAGGACCAGCTGGTCGAACAGAGACCAGCAGCTCCGGGTCCTGATCTCTGTTAGACCGGGACCAGGAGATGTCTGTTGGACCAGAAGCAGGAGCTGATATTCAGAGCTCTTTGTGTGACAGATGACCACAGTGAGATCTAATTCTAGTTAATAAAGTAATTATTAAAATTTATCTCAAATTAATGTCAGAATGGCTCGTTGCTTTTTTCACTGAATATTTTCTCCCAGCTGGAGTTATTGTGCAGATTTAGATTCTAAAGTGTTTTTATATTTTGGTTCTTAATGAACGATCAATGATCCTGTTGGTGATTAAACTGATCAGGTGGAGTTCAGATTATATGAATTATTTAATATAATTATCAATACATGTTTAATAATAGATTTATGTTCATTGTGACGCTTCAAATTGTCTGAAATAAAACCAGAGAGATTAAAGTTTATTCTCTTAAAGAGTCTCACTGTGGACAGCTTCATGCCTGGACTCGAATAAATTCTGGTTTGGATCTTTATATGATATGTATAAATCATAATTTATATATATATATATATATATATATATATATATATGTGTGTGTATAATATGATATACATATATTATATGATATATATTTATTATATGATATATATATAATATATATATATATATACATATATATACACACATATATATCATATATACACACACATATATACATATCATATATACATATATACACATATATATACACATACATATGTACATATATATACACATATATATACATATAAATATACATGTATATATACATATATATATATACACACACGTATATATACATATATACACTACTGGTCAAAAGTTTTAGAACACACCAACTTTTCCAGAATTTAATTGAAAATGATGCAGTTTAATGTCTCAGTGTACTCTGAAATTAATGCACATTTGAAACATTTAACATTCTTTATTGAGCATGATAGTGTTTTGAAAGTTAAAAAAAGATTCAAAATCACATTTTATGTTGGACTAAAGGACCAAAAAAAGACACAAAATGACTAAAAAAAGACACAAAATGACTTACAAAGACATGAAAAGAATTCAAAAATGGACAAAATAGCCCAAGACTCCATAGAGTTAAGTTGTTAATCCACTTCTTGTTCCCTGAAAAAAGGCCTACTTGTATAATTCTGAAATGTACATTATTTTCCAGTTTTGGTTAACCTTACCTTTTTTTATTTACCTCTGGCAGTTCACCACTTACCTTTGTACCCTTTCAAGCTGTTCATTTGACTTGAACTGCTTGAATTTCAATAAAAAACTGGAAAAATTGGGGTGTTCTAAAACTTTTGACCGGTAGTGTATATACACACACACGTATAAATACATATATATATACACACATATATCTACACACACACACATATATACATTTATATATACACACACACACACACACATATATATATACACACACATATATACATACATACATACATACATATATATATATATATATATACACACATACATATATATATATATATATATATATATATATATATACATACATATACATACATACACACATATATATACACATACATACATATATACATATATACACATACACACACGGAGAAAATTGTTGGTACCCCTCGGTTAATAAAAGAAAAACTCACAATGGTCACAGAAATAACTTGATTCTGACAAAAGTAATAATAAAAATTCTATGAAAATTAACCAATGAAAGTCAGACATTGCTTTTCAACCATGCTTCAACAGAATTATTTAAAAAAATAAACTCATGAAACAGGCTTGGACAAAAATGATGGTACCCTTAACTTAATATTTTGTTGCACAACCTTTTGAGGCAATCACTGCAATCAAATGATCCCTGTAACTGTCAATGACACTTCTGCACCTCTCGGCAGGTATTTTGGCCCACTCCTTATGAGCAAACTGCTCCAGTTGTCTCAGGTTTGAAGGGTGCCTTCTCCAGACGGCATGTTTCAGCTCCTTTCAAAGATGCTCAATAGGATTTAGATCAGGGCTCATAGAAGGCCACTTTAGAATGGTCCAATGTTTTCCACTTAGCCATTCTTGGGTGTTTTTAGCTGTGTTTTGGGTCATTATCCTGTAGCAAGACCCATGACCTGCGACTGAGACCAAGCTTTCTGACACTGGCCAGCACATTTCTCTCTAGAATCCCTTGATTGTCTTGAGATTTCATTGTACCCTGTGCAGATTCAAGATACCCTATGCCAGATGCAGCAAAGCAGCCCCAGAACATAACAGAGCCTCCACTATGTTTAACAGTGGGGACAGTGTTCTTTTCGAAACATGCTTCATTTTTTCGTCTGTGAACATAGAGCTGATGTGCCTTGACAAAAATTGCCATTTTTGTCTCATCTGTCCATAGGACATTCTCCCAGAAGCTTTGTGGCTTGTCAACAAATTCCAGTCTGGCTTTTTTATGATTTGTTTTCAACAATGGAGTCCTCCATGGTCGTCTCCCATTAAGTCCACTTTGGCTCAAACAACGACGGATGGTGCGATCTGACACTGATGTTCGTTGAGTTTGAAGTTCACCTTTAATCCCTTTAAAAGTTTTTCTGGGCTCTTTTGTTACCATTCATATTATCCGTCTCTTTAATTTATCATCAATTTTCCTCCTGCGGCCACGTCCAGGGAGGTTGGCTACAGTCCCATGGATCTTAAATTTCTTAATATTATGTGCAACTGTAGTCACATGAACATTAAGCTGCATGGAGATGGTCTTATAGCCTTTACCTTTAACATGCTTGTCTATATATTTTTTTTAATCTCTTGAGACAACTCTTTCCTTCGCTTCCTCTGGTCCATGTTGAGTGTGGTACACACCATGTCACCAAACAGCACAATGACTACCTGTACCCCTGTATATAGGCCTACTGACTGATTACAATATTGTAGAGACGTCTGATGCTAATTAGTGGACACACCTTGATTTAACATGTCCCTTTGGTCACATTGTTTTCAGTCTTTTCTAGGGGTACCATCATTTTTGTCCAAGCCTTTTTCATGAGTTTATTTTTTTTAAATAATTCTGTTGAACCGCGGTTCAAAATCAATGTCGGATTTTCATTGGTTAATTTTCATAGAATTTTTATTTATTATTACTTTTGTCAGATTCAAGTTATTTCTGTGACCATTGTGGGTTTTTCTTTCATTAACCAAGGGGTACCAACAATTTTGTCCATGTGTGTATACATACACACGTATAATATGAACATTAAAATGAAAACTGATGTCAGGAAACAATCAAACATTAATAATCATTTCATCTTTAACAACATCTGAGTCAAATACACAACAAATGGTTCAGTGATTTATCTTTACATGAAATGTTCAAGTAGTTAAAAACAACAACATCTCAGAGTTAGAATCATACAAGAGAGTCACTTTAGAGCAGCAAAATCCACATCAAATCCCTGCAGGACCAGATCAGATCCCTGCAGGACCAGATCAGATTCCTGCAGGTTCCCGGGCCCCACAGACCCTGCATTACATGTTTTAACAGTTATTTTGTGAAATGCACCATATAAACCTTAATAATAATAATAATAATAATAATAATAATAATAATAATAATAATAATAATAATAATAATAAAAGCCTTTGTTGCATGCTGACAAACCTGCAACATCATTATTAGAATTTTTGGATCATTTATGTCCAGAAACGGCAGAAAACAGTTAAAAATGTAGATTCGGTGTCTTAAAGTTCAAGTGACATTTCAAGTTTGTTACCATAAACATGAGCACAATATAATAATATAATAAACTAAACACAGGCCTGAAGACCAACTTGATGTGATGAATATTAACCAGAACAGATTAAACTAAACAGGAAACAGTTTGTTTCCATCTGCAGATCTTCACAGAGACAGAGTTTATTAACCCAGAGTGTCTTGTTGTTCTACTCTTACTCCAGTTTATAATGTGCTTTAATATTTTACACTAACAATATATCTGGAACGTTCTCAAAGTAATGCCTCAGTAAAAAAATAAACTATTTCTTAATGATGAAAATAAGAGAAATAAAATCCTGGTACCTCATGAGAATGACAAACTTTCAAAATAAGACTTGGTGTCATTATTTTTGAGAATGTTTAATTTTAATTACTTTACATTTACATTACTTACAGGATTTTTTATCTTCAGATACTTTAATGTGAGTATTTAACCCCTCCAGTCTTTGTGCTAAGATAGGCTAACAGTTTCCTCCCTCTTCTAGTCTTTGTGCTAGGCTAGGCTAACAGTCCCGTCTCCCTCCACCCCCCCACCCCCACCCCCACCCCCACCCCGCCTCGAGTCTTTGTGCTAAACTAATGTGTCACAGTAATCTGTATTTAATACAAAAAATAAAGTTTCAAAATAAAGTTAAATATTCTCCAACTGCAATGTTAATAAATTCATTTATCAAAAAGTTTAAAAACGAGTTCAGACAGAACCCAGTGTGTGTGTGTCTGTGTGTGCGTCTGTGTGTGTGTGTATGTGTCTGTCTGTCTGTCTCTGTGTGTGTCTGTGATCAGCTGACTTCAGGTCCAATCAGGTGAGAAGAGGAGGAGCTGTGATTGGTCAGACATTAATGACGACATCATCGTCCTCATCTCTGACCTCTTCCTGTATCGTGTCCGAAGACTCCGCCCTCATCGCCGCCGCCCCCCCCTCCTGGTCGTCTGCGGCGCTGCGGGGCCCGATTATGTACCTGTAGTCTCCTCCGATGGCGAGCGCAGCACCGGAGCCGACCATCAGCCAGTCCTTCTCCTCATCCTCCGCCCGCCGCTGCCAGGGGACGCTCCAGCCGGGCGCAGATGCCACCTCGAGCCCCGGGGCCCCGCCCAGCGCCACCCCCTCCTCCCCCTCCAGGTTGACGTAGAGCGTGTACTCGTTGGGCGCGGCGGCAGGCGTCAGGCTGAGCCACAGTGCCTCCAGCTGGACGACCAGCTGCTGGAAACTGGGACGACACCTCGGGACAGGACTCCAACAGCTGTGCATGATGTCATAACTGACCAACCACAGAAGAAGAAGTCAGGAGGTCTGAGACACCACGACATCAGATTAATAATCCCAACCTCATGTTAATAATCTAATTATCTGATTAATAATCTGAACATCAGATTAATATATATTAATATATAATTGACTCACATGTCGTCTCTGCAGTCCGGAGGTTTCTTCAGTCGTTCTCCTTTGATCAGAAACTCGTAGATCTCAGAGTTCTCCACGCCAGGGTACGGCGTCTGACCCCGAGTCATGATCTCCCACATGGTCACACCAAACGCCCACTGAGACAGACACACACACACGCTTTTTGAGCACCGACGGATTCAAAAACTCATCAAACTTTTCTCTCAGATTATTGTTTCTGATTCTGTGTGTGTCTGTGTGTGTGTGTGTTACCACGTCGCTCTGTGTCGTGTACACATTGTCTGCGAGACTTTCCAGAGCGATCCACTTCACAGGAAGTTTAGAAACTGAACCCTGTCGGTAATAATCTCCACTGTAGATCTTCTTAGAGAGACCGAAGTCTGCAACACACACAGTCATGTTCTCGTTCAGCCTACGACAGACAGACAGACAGACAGACAGACAGACAGACAGACAGACAGAGGTTACTGAACACTGAATAAAGGTGACAGCTTGCAGCCAATCAGTATTCTCTGGGCGTGTTGATGACAGCACATCAACAATGAGCAGATTTTTATTCAAACAAAAAAACAACGAGATGTTTGATCAACACGACATCGACTCACATGCAGTTTCGGGCGGCGAGGTCTCTGTGGATGATGCTGCGACTGCTCAGGTACTCCATCCCCCGAGATATGTCCAACATGAACTGCACCAGGGTCTGCAGGGACAGGTCCTGGTGGACAGACAGAGACAGACAGGTCCTGATGGACAGACAGAGACAGGTCCTGATGGACAGATAGAGACAAGTCCTGATGGACAGACAGTCTTACGAAGGGGTGCTCTCCGAGCCGGGACAGCAGCAGGAACGTGTGAAGGTCTCCGTGCTTCATGAATGGGAGAACCACCATCGGGATTGGCAGCCGCTGGCCGGGACGCCGGTGAAGACTCACTCCTAATGGAGGGGAAGAGCTGTCAATCAAACTGTCTGACCTCGGACATGTGTGTGTATGTGTGTGTATATGTGCGTTTGTGTTACCGATCAGCTGAATGACGTTGGGGTGGTGGAAGTCCTTCATGTAGGCCGCCTCCTTCAGACACTGCTCGATGTCACCTGACGAAGTGATGTCAGCTGGAGGAGAAAAACGACACTTCAACTGCTTTCACGCTAACTGTTTTCACTCTAACTGTTTTAACTCTTCGGCTGCTTTCAGTGCTTCAACACAAACGGCCCTGTACGGATTAAATGCAAACATAAATATTTTATTATATTTAAAACCAGGGGTTTTCAGTGAGCACACTTCAGTTTCCTTCAGATTATTTATTTTAACTTTTCTTTTCCCAAACACCACAGAAGAAGAAGACTCACACTTCAGCACTTTGACCGCCACCTTCTGGACAGACGACTCGTCTGCCTTCAGGAACGCCTCCCGCACCGAGCCGAACTCACCTGAGCACACACACATACACGTACACAAACACACACACACACACACGACAAATTATAAATAAAAACTGATAAACAGATAAAAACAGTTTATATTAATGAACAGCTCCGTATTATAAGGAACAGCTGACATTTAGTTTTAACTGAGTCAGCACTGTGTTTCTGTTGTGTACACACGCACGAACACACACCTGACATTAAGGGTTAATAAAGTTCAATTTCTAACTCTCAAAACTTTTCTGTTTGTATTTTATTTTGTTAAATTTGTTATTGCGTAAATTGTATTTTGTCTTATTTTATCCCCTTTAATCTACAGTCTACAATGTATTTATTAGAGATTTATCCAAAGTGACGTACATTTGAGAGATCATACAACACAAGCAAGGATGAAGTCAAGAGACAAGACAAGAATAAGCAGAATAAGTGGAATGGACTAAGTTGTGTCCTGTGAGGATGAAAGTGTTTTTAGGACATATATGTTTTTGGGACGAAAGTGCTTTTAAGTAGTGAGTGCAGATGTTTTATTTTTTGCGTGTGTTCTGTGTGTTGATTCTCTGTGTAGTTGTTCAGTAAAGAGTTGGTCTTCAGACTCTTCTTAAAGACTGAAAAGGGCTAGCGGGGATGGCAGCTTAACGAGGAAGCTCTCGACAACAGTTAATAAAACTGCCCCAAAATGATTTAACTTACCAGCGAAGTGCACAAAAACAAGGGAAAAGGGGCACAGATGACGTCCAAAAAGTACAGGAGAGGTAAAAAGCCTCTTATTGAACAAGTTGGAGATGACGAGATGCAGCTAACAGAAAAAGCTAAGGTTAGCTCTCCCGAGGCTTGCTGGGATGCATCCCCCGCACCTAGCTATGATGACGCGGGGATGAAGGAAGAGGAGGAACCGGTAAACTTGAAGATGATCATGAAAGTGCTAAGAGGCATTAGGAATGAGGTGAAAGAATTTCGAAAGGACACAAATATACAACTACAAGACATCAGAGGAGAGCTGGACAAAACAAACATGAGGCTCAACGAAGTGGAAACCAGGGTCGCTGGGCACGAAGATAAACTCGAGATTCTAGGCGAGATGATAACAACGCAGGAAGAGCTTCAATCAAAACTTACATCGTTGGAGGCTCACTCGAGGAGGGAGACGATCAGACTGTACGGGGTACCGGAGGGAGCCGAGTGGGGATCACAATCTATGATCCAGTTTGTGGAACTTACTTAGGGAGAATTTAAGCATCCCCTCGTCAACAGCACTACAGATCTAGAGGGCCCATAGAGCATTAGCACCCCCGCCAAACGGCTCCCAGCCCAGATCGATCTTGGTAAAGTTTCTATGTTTCACCGTTAAAGAAGAAGTGCTTAGGCTGGTCTGGCAGAAGAAAGGTTTTTTGTGGAACAACAACAAGATAAACCTCGACCACGACTACCTGACGGAGACCATGGCAATGAGGAAGGAGTATTCAGAGGATCCTGAAAGACAAGAACCTGCGTTTCCGAACCCTCTACCCAGCTTAAAGTGTTTTATGAGGAAGGAGCAAAAATCTACAACACGGTGGAGGAGGCAACAGCGGACCTGGCGAGCCGGGGGCTCCCGGTGAGAGTGATTAAACAACCGGCAACTCCCGGAGAGAATTAAAGAGGCCGACGTCGTGGTGGGGTGCTGGGGGACATCGCCCGCGGCAAACCCGAGGAGCTGCAGGATACAAGGAGAGGCTGCAAGTATATAGACGAGAAGAGAACTAATATTAAGATATGTTTGTGATATGGACGACATGGTAAAAATTTAATTAGTGTCGAGCCAAAATGGGTGGGGATTCTATTTTCTGAGGGCGTCATCACTACGGAAGGCCCCCTATCTCAGGGAGTAAGTAGGGGTTTTCCTTCAAAGACTAGGGGAAGCAGTGGAAGTGATTCACTGCTGGAAGCTTGGTTAGGAGCAGTTATGCTTCAGTTATACACCATACATTTTTGTTTGTTTTGTGTTTATTCCATTTGGTGCCTTTTTTTATTTGTTTCTTGTTTCTTTTTGTTTTGTGTGCTGCTTTTGGGGGAATGCTGTGCTGTCAGTTAATACAAATTCATGCAAATTGAGCCAGTGAAAATTATTTCCTTTAACGTGAATGGGGTCTTGAATGTGATCAAGATGGATAAGATATTATCTAAATTAAAGAAAGAAAGAGCCCAGATTGCCTGACTTCAGGAGACGCACATGAATCAAACTGATCATTTGAGGTTGAAGAGAAATGGTTTTAAATATGTATTTTGCTTGTCTGTCAAATCCAATCATTAGAGGAGTGTGGCTATTCTTATTTCTGGTGCACTTAACTATGAACATATCTCAGAAATTAGTGAGGAGGAAGGCAGATTTGTCAGGGTAACAGGGAGGATAGAGGGATCTGAAATTACAATACTAAATGTGTATGCCCCACCCAGGAGTGATTGGGTATTCTATAGGAACATTTTTGACTTAATGGTGGACTCTCAGGGCACATTTGTCTGTGGGGGGGACTTCAATTTTAGACTGGATCCCAAACTAGACTCTACAAATCCGACTAATCAAATTAACCCACTCATAAGGAAAATAAACTCCTATATGGTAGAAATGGGGATAATAGATGTGTGGCGAGAGTACCCATCTGCCAGAGATTACACACACTATTCTGGTTCATTTAAAGTCTATGCTAGGCTGCATTACTTCTTTATGTTTAAGGTAGATAGGTTCAAGATCAAAGACTGTGATATACTAACGAGGGACTTATCTGATCATAGTCCTATGTCTTTGTCTCTGCAGATGGCTAGGAAAAAACGAAACTCCCTATGGAAATTTTATTCATATATATTCAATGACCCTGCCATAGTTTCTAAAATAAAGGAAGACATAAAAGGATTTTTAGAAATTAACGACACAGGAGAGGTATCAGCAATTAATATTTGGGACACACTTAAAGCGGTAATGAGAGGCAAATTAATCTCGATTACCTCTCACCTAAAAAGAATCAAAGGACAGAAACTAGCAGATTTACAGAAGAGGCTAAAGCTGAAACAGCAGGAAGATATTAACAACCCAAACACTACTGTAAAGCAGGGAATTAGGAAACTACAGGGAGAAATCAATGATATTTATACACAGGAGGTCGAGAAGAATTTAACTTTCCTGAGACAGAAATATTATGAGATAGGAGGGAAATCAGCAAAATATCTGGCATACAAACTACGGAAGCAACAGGAGGAAAGTACTACAAAATACAAAATTAAGAACCCTAAAACTAATATACTGGAAACCAAATTGGAAAGGATTCAGGAATGTTTTGAGGTCTTTTACATTGATCTTTACACTCAACCTGCTGCCTCTGGGGAAGATTGTTTCGATGCCTTTCTCCGCCATCTGAGCCTACCTTCACTATCAGACTTTGAAAGTGAGAATTTAATAAAACCGATTTCAACAGAGGAAGTTAATGCAGCTATCATTAGACTAAAAGCAGGAAGGGCAGTGGGACCGAACGGGTACAATTCTCAATGGTATTGCATCCTAAGGACAGAATTAGTCCCACTATTGGTCAAGACATTTAATTATGTTCTGCAGGAGGGAGAAATCCCTCCTACGTGGCGGGAGGCTACCATATCAGTTATTCCAAAAGAGGGGAAAGACAGACAAGGATGTGGGAATTATCGACCAGTTAGTGTTCTCAATTTAGATTATAAATTATTCACCTCTATTCTTGCCGGCAGATTAGAGAACCTACTGCCTGACCTCATCAATTTAGACCAGACTGGTTTTATACATCATAGACAAACAACCGATAACATCAGAAGAATATTACACATCCCAGGACAAATACAAAATGACAAAACTCAAGTAATTATAGGGAGTCTAGATGCCGAGAAAGCTTTTGACTCTGTCAGATGGGCAAGGTGCTGGGGGAGTTTGGATTTCAGGATAGGTTTATTAGTATAATTTAGGCGCTATATGACAGACCCTCAGCCCATATGTAGGTCAATGGTGATCTATCAGAGGCCTTTATTCTGAAATGAGGGTGTAGATAGGGCTTCGCAATCTTGCCCCTCCTTTTCAATTTATTTATAGAGGTACTAGACCAATCAATTAGACAAAATCAAAATATTAAGGGTATCATAATATCAGGAGCTGAACATAAGGAAGCAATGTTCGCTGACGATGTGCTGGTCTGCCTGGGGGAACCAGAGAGATCATTCAGTGAACTGATGTCTACCTTGAGTGATTTTGGAAAGCTATCTGGTTACAGAGTCAACATCTCAAAGACCCAGGTGATGACACTAAACTATACACCCCCTGCAACTTTACGTAAGTAATACAAGTTACATTGGGAAAAAGAAAATATTAAATATTTAGGGATACATCTGACTAAATACCTTGCGGGGCTCTTCTGAGCAAACTATGGGCCGATATCTTTAAGTATAAAAGCGGATTTACATAGATGGAACCTGGTCCCCTACCTCAGTCTTAGTGCAAGGATAAGTGCAGTCAAGATGAATGTGCTACCACGTTTACTTTACCTTTTTAGGAATTTGCCTATAGAGGTGGGTGAAAATCAATTTAGGGAGTGGGACAAATGTATCTCCAGATTTATCTGGCAGGGCAGGAAACCAAGGATTAAATATGCCACCCTTCAACTCACTAAGGGAAGTGGAGGGTTGGGTCTCCCCTGCCTAAGGAACTACTACAATGCTGCACGGATAGCTCCCCTTTTATACTGGTGTAATGAAACATATATAACTAAATGGAAGGAGCTGGAGCAGTTCCCCATCCAAGCTGTTATAGCAGATAAGGACTTAATGTCAGTTGGAAAAGTTGGGGAATCCCTGGCTGAACCACACTCTTCATATCTGGCAGAAGGTGATTAAAACTTGGGACGTGGGATACATAGAATGTTGAGAATATTCAGATGGTTTGCTTTTGACTCAGATTTTACTCCCAATAGACATGACTCCAGCTTTAAATCATAGACAATGCATGCTCTCACAACATTTATTTCACTTACCCAAAAAACACAGTGCAGCTTCGACACCTTGCGAGACAAGCATGGTTAAGCACGGATCGAATTCCATAGATACCTGCAACTACACTCTTATATTGACCATGAATGTAAATTAACTAACTTTTCAAATGTTGAATCAGAATTTTACCACATTCTGAAAAATGCCTAGACCATGATCCCCTCTAAATCAATTTCAAAGCTGTACACAGCTCTTTTCAATGCCGACAAAAATAACACTCTATACCACACCTGGGCATTGGGCAGCCCGCGGGTCACATCCGGCCCGTTGGCTGTCTTTGTCCTGCCCGCGTGAGGTTACCCAGAAATTAGAAATCAATACAACCGCAGTGCTTTTATTTTGAAGGCGATTTACGTATATCTGAGTTACCCGAGTTACCTAGGTAACCGTCAAAACACGTATTTCTTTTTGCATAAAGTTAATAAATCACTGGTTCACTGCATAACATACATACTCTATATTGTTTTTGTGGTTTGAAAAATAAGACATTCCTTAGTCACCTTGTGAATCCACCGTAAGAGCAATAACAAATATTAGCATTAGCAATTGAGCAAACAACTTTTACTAATAGTTAAGACAACAAATATAGCCGCTAATATATATGAGAGAAGAAAATAAACTTTAACAAACCTTGTGTCCTGTCAGCCAGCCACTATAGAAGCCTTTTTCATACTTTATATCAACTTTATATGAATTACAACGCACTCGTTATTATTTACCGTTTGTTTTTCATTTAACCGTTCCACCTGTTATTTCCTGTCACTACCTTTCAAAATTAAAGCACCCGTTTCACACTGGACGGCAGCTTTTCAAAATAAAAGCATCACAACATTGTAAAACACCTATAAAATATACAAACAAGCTATATAATACAAAAACACCAATAGGAACCTTGCTAAAGGTCATTTACATTTGTGTTTTAAATAAATGTTAAAGTGATATAGTGATTGGAGTATTTACTACTTTTTACTGCTATATTTGATTTACTCCACATTAACAGTCTTATCATAACATGTATTCTTATCAGTAGCAGCTCAAAACCAGATAATTTACTGTATTTTATAAAGCGATTAAATTAATATTGAGCAGAATTTAGTTCAGAGTTTTGGTCCGGCCCCTGCAACCTTCGTGGTATTGGTCATGTGGCCCCTTGGGGACATTAATTGCCCACCCCTGCTCTATACATTAAAGATAAATGGGAAGATCTCAGGGATTGACATATCTGAGGAAGCTTGGGGCAATATCTGGTCTTTCCAGTGGACAACATCCTGCTCCATGGACTGGAGAAAGCATTGCTGGAAAAATATTATTAGATTTTTCAGGACACCGTATCAGGAGAGGTATAAAAGTGCTACTATGTCATGCTGGAGGGAATGTGGCTCAACTGCTGCTAACCACCTGCTATATATTCTGGGATTGTCCCAAGTTAAAAAACCTTCTGGAGGGATATCGAGGCTTCTTTAAGAACAGTCTTTAACACTCAAATACCCCTAAGCTTTGATGTCCTGTACATGGGTCATGTTCCTTTCTTTGAATGTAGGAGAGAGATAAAGTTGCAGCAAATTCTCTTGGTGACAAGTAAGAAAACAATTACAAGAAAATGGTTAAGCCAAATTCACCCTACCCTAGATGACGGGATTGGAATAACTCTGGAGATATTTAGGATAAAATTGACCTTCCAAATTCGACTTCAAAAGGACAAATTTTATCAAATCTCAACAACTGGATCTCATTCATTCCCCCCACGAGAGCAGACTTTATTTGATCTAACTGGTATTAATGCTTTGTAATGTACTTGTTTAATTTATGACTGGTTATTGTTGATTATTTTTGTGACAGCGCCAGCATGGAATCCCCCCCACAGGTTCTGTACATAATTTTGCATTATCTGTTCTACCTTCCATTAAGATGTATCAGAGTTTTCTCCAAGTGAACTAGTCTGGGCAAATTGTCAACATGGGTCTTAAGAGGATAACTGTACTTCCAACCGATGCTGCTCTAGCTCAAGTCTTGCGTAGTTTATGTTGTTACAGGAGAGTGGGATCTGCAAGGTCAAACAGAGTCTGACCAACGACTTGTGACTGTACTTTCTTTGGATTTATAAGCCCTGATGGCTGATGTTGCACTTTTTCTGTACTTAAACAAAAAACTGGGGTGGCATTTGTTTTAAGCTTTAATGTTGATGCCATGTGTATGTACTTCTCTGCCCATTCCAAATAAAGATACAATTAAAAAAAAAAAAAAGATTGATATAGACTCGGATGGAGTTTGGAAGTTGGTTCCACCCAGGCGGCAATCTCCGTGTCTGAGCATGGAGGCAAACCAGGAGGTGCCTTAAGCCTGCATTCTACCAAAAATTCCAGCAGGGAGTGACAAGTTTGGCTGCAAGAAAAATCTGCCCATTCATTTCAGTGCAAAATTTGAAAAAAAAAATTTCAGGACAACACTATGGTCTCAATTGCTAGTAAAAAATCTTCTTCAAGACAATTTGATGTCAATAGTTCTAATAATGGCCCCATTGGAAGAAAATAGAAGATAAAAAAATCATATGATTTGGGGCGTGGCTACCTTTGATTGACAGGTCACCAACAAGGCAAGCTGTCATCAGGAGAGAAGCAGAGCAATGCGTATCCATGGCAACGTGTCAATAAAGTTATATATAACGTTATATAGATAGAAAAGAGGACGTTTACCGATTTGGTCTCATAACTTTGACTCTTTCACACTGTATTTTCACTTAATGAACGTTTTGTTCAGTAAAAATGTCTTGTTCAGCATTTGGTTGGACTAACAGACACTCCAAGGAGTCGCTGTTCATTTTTCTGAGGTAAGCAACATACATTTTGTTTTTGTTTTTTGCTAGCCAAAACTAACATCCCAGTTAATGCTCCAATTAATGCTAACATGAATTAGCAGCGGCTTCTCTGTCAGGTTGAGGTGTAGAGAGGCGTGTAGTCAGTGTCGTCAGATCCCTCTCGCTCCTCCACAGTCCAAATATGGGCTGCTCAGCGAATCGGAAACAAGATGGCGACCCAAGATGGTGACGAGTGTAGCGCTGAACTCGAGGCTTCCAACGGGCAGTCCACAAACCAAATGGGTGACGTCACGGTGACTACATCCATTATTTATATACAGTCTATGGTTCCACCACAGGGGCACTACAGAGGAGAAGAGTCTGGTTTGAGACGTAGAGCCCTTCAGCAGCTGAGGAGCCAGACGTCTTCCACTGGAAGAGCTAGTGGGCGGGAGGGTTTGTGGACCTGAGCAAAGGAATTCAGATAAGCAGGAGCTGTGCTGCTGTCTGTAGACAGAGACAAGGCTTTGGTGTGATGCTGCTGAAACCAGGAGCCAGAGAGATGAGGAGCGGAGTGACATGTGCTCTCCTGGGCTGGTTGAAGACCAGACGGATCATCTGCAGAGGCTTGGTGGTGCAGCAGGAACACCTGCCAGTAGAGAGTTGCAGTAGTCTAAACGTGATGACACAAGGGCCTGAACCAGGAGTTGTGTGGATTGCTCGGTCAGGTAGGGTCTGATTTTCCTGATGTTGTACAGGGAGAATTGACAAGATCGGGCAATTGAGGACACATGAACCTTGAAGGTCAGTTTGTCATTAGTCATGACACCCAGGTTCCCCTGCATGGATCCAAGCTGAAGATTGATAGGCTGATATAAGGGGGGACGGGATGGGATGACGAGGAGCTCTGTCTTTGAGGGGTTGAGCTGAAGGTGATGTTCTGTCATCAATCAGAGATATCAGCAAGACAATCATAGATACGAGCAGAGACTGTGGGGTCGTTTGGTGGAAAGGAAAGAAACGGCTGGGTATCATCGGCATAACAATGGTATGCGAAGCTATGGAGGATGACTGTGCCAAGTGAGGTGGTGTAGATTGAGAAGAGAAGGGGGCCTAGCACTGATCCTTGAGGCACCCCGGTGGAAAGGTTTTGTAATTTGGACACTTCCAAGATACTTTAAAAGATCTCCCTGCTAGGTAGGACTCAAACCATCGGAGGGCAGAACCTCAAATACCAAGTTCTTTGAGTGTCACAATGAGGGCTGACGCTACAGTGAAGTAGTGTATTCACATACCAGGGCAATCCACTGCTGAATACGCCCCTTCAGATACGCTGTGCCGGCGAACCAATCATATCGCCCTTATGGCCATCAATACAGTGAAACTAACACCTGAAATTACACACTAAAGACCTGCAATCAGCTTAAATCACCATCAAAACTCAAGAAAGAGTATGCCAGAAACCTTACCAATCTTGTGTGAAATATAGTGTGTGTGTGTGTGTTACCTTTCCCCAGCATGTGTCCCAGTGTGAGCAGCCTCTCTGGAATCAGGACGTCCTGCAGTTTGTTCTTCAGGTCGTCGTTTATACCGAGACTGTCCACTGGACGGAGGACACAGACACACACAGACACACACAGACACAGTGCTGTCAGACACTCTCTCCGTTTCTTTCCTTCATGGTGAATCTAAAGATGAACTCACAGGTCGACTCCTGCAGCTCACAGCTCCGACTGAACGAACGCGCCGCCGTGAACGAAACCGAACTCTCAGGACCTGGAGACTTAAAAGCCGAGCTGCAGACAGACAGACAGGTCATGTTCAGACTTCAGTCTGTGAAATATCGATAAAAACAAAAAAGAATGAAATAAACGGTTTATTCATAGGAAAGGATTAAAAAGCTTTACACTACAGACTGCGCTCATTCACCCTTTCACACACACATTCATACTGGTGGCAGAGGCTACCCAACTGCCACCATTGGGAATTCATTCACACACCGATGAACACAGCACATCGGGAGCAATTTGGGGTTCAGTATCTTGCTCAAGGATACTTCGACATGTAGGCTGTGATGGTCAGGGATCGAACCACCAACCCTTCGGTTGGGGGCCAACCAACTCTCCCAACTGAGCCACAGCCGCCGGTCTCAGGTCTCAGGTCCCTGTCTTTCCAGAGGGGAAGGTCTCCGACTGTCCAGAAGAGAAGGTCTCTGACTGTCTCTGCAGCGAATAGCAGCTCAGAGTACCGGCCTGCTCAGAGTCTCTGGGTGCTGTCCTGGAAGGGGTACCAGCTTGGAATACAGTTCTTCCGGGAGACTTCATGGTGTAACCTGGAGGGGGTGACTGGGAGGAAAGGCCTGATCTGAACTTGAGTGGTGATTTGTTATTGGACTGTGCTCGTCACGGATTGACCCTCACAAACACCATGTTCAGCATAGAGCTGCTATAAGTGGACTTCGAACCAGAGCACTCGAGGCCGAAGATCCATGATCGAATCATCAGGGGCCGGTATTTCAAAATTTGTAATCCGGATCAGGATAATCCGGATAACGAAATCCTCCTTTTCTCAGTCATGGATCAAGGTGATCCTGCTGACTTTATCTGAGTATTTCAAAACATTGGCAGAGTGGATCACCGTGACGTCCATGTGGGCGGATCTGGATTTCCAAATCTTGTCGTGTCTCCGACTCTGGGATCGAAACATGGCGGACTACCTGACGAAAGGAGCAGGGAGCACCACTTTCACGTCAAAAGTGTAAGTTAACAGTCATCTAATGTGTAGCGGTTTTAAGACCATACGAACGCCAACCAACATATCATGCTAGCCAACTTCTTGAATTGTCACCTAATTAAAACCAGGCCGCAGCGATCTCTAATTGAGACGCGGCCGTGCTAACGGTAGCTAACTCCGCTTAATTGACTTGTCTGTTAAGTAGCTAGCGGGCTAGCGAGTTAGCTGCTTTGTTGATTAATTTTAGTCTATGGTTTAACTTATAAAGGACTAATCGGACGTACATCATACCTTAACTCTTTAAGCTAACACCAACTTGTTTAGAGTTTATTAGCGTTACATTATTGGCAACACGGCAGACTTAAAAAAAAAATCTGCTACATGTGTACAGAGCAGGCTGCTGCAGTACTTAGGAAACGTAACGTTACACGGTATTAACTATACGGGTCACTCAGAAGTGTCAGAATGCTCCAGTAATGCTGGTGATGATGTCATGCTTTGTGTACGTAAAGATATACTCCGACTTCTCTTTCTTACTTTCAGAGTCACTCACAGCCATGGACCTCTCAGCTATTAAGGACAACCGGGTCTCTATGAGTGATGGAAATCCTTGGAAACACTTTAATTGTATTGATCCATTCAATGTTATTGGATTCTGAATAAAGTTATTGAAACTGCTTGAAATTGTAATTGCATTACTTTCATGCTATATAGCTTGGTCAGTGACACAATAAGAAACATTTTTCATCCTAATTTGTCTCCCTTATATAGAAGACTCTAACTAAACATAATTATGGTCATTTATAGCAAAATATAATCTGATTTGATGAAGTAGAATAATCAGTTTGTACACAAACACCTTACTGCATGTTTTAAAAATCACATTCAAGCTATTTCCAGACATTTTAAAGGTACATTTTTAAGTTTGACAGAATTTGTCTTCAATAATCAGAAGCATGAAAATATACCTTGAAAGTGCTTCAATGTGCTGCATGATATATTTACAGCAATTTCAGAAAGTGGGGTCAAATATTTACTATGCTTTAAATTTCTTTCAATTAGGCTACTTTAATTATTAAAAGTAAAACACTAACACTTGATTAAGTGAAATGAACATCTTGACTAAAAATATCGAGGAGAAGTGGAGCTGAGACTTTGTCAATCTAAGTGAAATCCACCTCTGAGGTGGGATCAGGATGATCCTGAAATTTTGGTACCAAGTTGATCCAGATATCTGCCTTGAGTTTTGAAATACCCAAATCCAGCCTTTTATCTGGATTCAAGGGAGGATTGGATTACCGGAGCGGAATCCTGATCTTCAGGATCAGGGTTATCTGGATCCGTGTTTGAAATACCCAGTTTTCAGATCAGATCTAGATTTAATCCTATCCGACCAGGATAATCCTATCTGATCACTTTTGAAATACCGGCCCCACATCTGCAGCCGTATGTCTCAGACACTCAGTGAAGAGAGGAGCAGAGCTGTCAGCTGATCGCCACCTGATGGTGAGTTGGATCAGTTGGATCAGGTGGATGGAGGCTGCTGGACAGACAGGACTCCAGACAGGATTGGTACCGTTCAGCCACAAGGGCTGCAGCTGCAGCAGTCGTTGAAGCAAAAACTCCAGTGTGGGAGGATTTTGGGGAGGCTGTGGAGGAGGACTTTCAGCCTCAAGGAAGTTCTGGAAAATCATCAGGTGACTCAGGCAGGGGAAACAGGGCTTGGCTCAAGCTGTGTTTAGCTGGGAGGAGACCTGCTGACCTGACCTGGGGATGTCGTCAGACTGGGGAAAAGAGCACTTTGAGGAAGTCCTTAATCCAGCCAACACATCCTCTGTGGTGGAGGCAGAGTCTGGAGACTCGGGAAGACTCATCAGCATCCCTGGCAGAAATTGCCGAGGAAGATAAGAAGCTTCCTGGCGGAGAGGGTTGGATGAGATTGGCCCTGGGATGCTGAAGGCTCTGTACACTGTTGGGCATGAAGGGTGGGACAGAGCCTGTGGAGGGGCCGACCGGGGTGGTGGTTCCCATTTTTAAAAAGGGGGACCGGAGGCTGTGTTCCAGTTACAGAGGAATCACACTGTTCAGCCTCTTGGAAAGTTTACTCCTGCTGGAGAGGAGGCTCTGACTGACCGTTGTTGGGATTCTACCACAGGTGAATTTTGGGTTCATTTGTGGACTTTAACATTTGTGGACTAAATGAGACAAAAGCTGTGTCCCAATGTCAAGGATCCTTCCTTGGTAGGATCCTTCCTTCAGAGTCGGGTCCTCCGAAGGCAAGGCAAGAGTCCTTCCTTTGACTGGTGTAATGCACAAATGGGACAGCCTTCGGAGTGTGCAGCTGTGCGTCATTGCGTAATTGGACGTCCTGCTTAACTTCAGCGCCGCTCTCGGACCTTTGGCTAAGATCAAGTGTAGTATCTGTTCTTATCAGTTTAATAAAAAATAAATAAATAAATTCAGCGCCGCAATTTCAAAATCAGTTCACGACATGAATGTGTCTCTGGCATCAGCACTCTGACACATATTTGTGAAAATGGAAGAAGATGCTTTAAGGTTGAATCTCCACGATTTATCAAGTAAAAACCATAAAGTGGATTAAACCTGAATATTTAACTGATCCTGGCTGAATTCGGCCGCTACTTAGTGTCATGAATGCAGCGGCGCATAATTCATCATGGAAATATATTCTGTGATTTTTTATTTTTTATTTTACAGTACAGTACAATAACAGTTATTTATAAATAACAATAACGGATAATAGCGGACTTTCGGTCCCTGTAAACACAATCAAGAAATGTATAACTTTCTGAATGGCACAGTTGCACATAGTACATCATCATCGGACACATATAAATTAATAAACAACTTTAGCGACTGAGACGGCATTAATTAACTTAACCGGCAATGTATCAAGATGACGTTTATTATCTTTAGACAAATATTCTGGCATTTTTTTATGTTTATGTTTTTGCTTGACTTTGAACACACGATTTGTAAGTTATGTGACAACATTCAGTGTAAACTGTAAATACTTATTTAAATGCATATTGCGCCACTAGCGTCGCTGTTTCTACGCTCGCCATTTTTAAATCTCCCGGTAGACCGGTGTGCGCAATGCTTTATGGGTAATGGGAGCGCACGGAGGATACACACATGCATCCTTGCAATTTGGGCAGAAGAAGGACTCTGTCCTCCGGAGCATCCTCGACATTGGGACAGTCCTTCGGCGGATGTCGATGACGTGGCATCCTTCAAATCCAGCCGTTTGAGCATCCTTCCTTGACATTGGGACACAGCCATTGTCTTGAGTCAACTCAACAAAATGGCAGAACCTCCATTTTGTCCCCTCTCAAGAACTTCAGTTCCCAGAATGCACTGCATTTATGACACCTTCCAGGTGTCATGTCATTGGTCAAGGCACCTTTGACCCCACAGGAGGTCCACTGGCCTGCTATAAAGCAGACAGTTCTCCCTTCCTCCCTCTCTCTCTCTCTCTCCACCGTTCCTGCTTGGAAGCATCTCCAGGAGGGGATCCAGAGGCCTGGATCCCCTCCTGGCCTGGCCTATATTTATGTGACATTCGTGTTACGATCAAAGTTGTATGTTAATCTTGCTTTATACAGACAGTCAGTCTTAATGCAACTAACTATACTAACCTTTGACCTGCTCACACACTGATTAAATTAACTGGAGCTGAACACAGCTCATTGTGTGAGGAGTGGTAAACCCCCTCACACACACACACACACACACACACACACACACACACACACACACACACACACACACACACACACACACACACACACACACACACACACACACACACACACACACACACACACACACACACACACACACACACACACACACACACACACACACACACACACACACACACACACACACACACACACACACACACACACACACACACACACACACACACACACACACACACACACACACACACACACACACACACACACACACACACACGTTTCCTTCCCTTTTGTAATGTATTCTCTATTTTATAGATGTGTGCTTTTATTTGCTTTACTTGTTTAGAATAAATACCTTTTGATTACGAATGCTGTCTATTTAATGTTGTACATTATGAACGATATTCTAACCTCTGCTGTGACAAGAATTCACGATTCCTTCAACCACTATTAAATATTAATATGGTAATTTGATTATAATTATATTCATAATTAATAATCAGTGTTCCAAATTAATAGTTTAATAACTTTATGAGACTGATTTAGGTGAATTGGCTATATTTTCTCTGTTTACAGAGTGGTGCCCCTAACGAGCTGACTTAGAGTAAATCAAGTCATATCATTTCTTATAATTAATAATTGTTTATGATAATTATTAATAATTCTTATAGCCATCTAACCACACTTTTGAACCTTGAGATCCAGACAAGTGTTGCTCAGGTTCATTCCTGTATATTTGGTATCCTTATGAAAGGGATAGCATTTATGATAACGCCCTTTTCGTAATATATTTGACGCCCTGTGCAAGGTCATCATTTATTCATAAAAGAGCCATCCTTAATTCCCAACATTTTTGGTGATCCTTGATGAAGGCAATTGGTATCTTTAAACAGATACCCCAACATAGTTGACGCCTCGTTGCATAATTACAACACCGTTAAACCTCAGATTCAGGAGGAACAATGTGGTTTCCGTCTTGGCCGTGGAACAGTGGAGCAGCTCTTCACCCTGACAGACTGCTGCAGGATCCTGGGAGTGTCTCATCCAGTCTACATGTGTTTAGTGGATTTGGAGAAGGCTTACAACCATGTCCCTACCAGGCTCCCTGCTATGAGCTCTCTGGTCTCTATGACAATAGTGAGAGCTGTCAGTATATTGGGGGTCGGCCTACAGGCTTACCCTCGTCTCCGATTCCGTTTGTGGTATTCACCTACAGGTTCTCAAGGTGCAGCTGCTTTGTGCCGATGATGTGGTTCTGTGGCTCCATCAGACCTGGACCTACAGCACTCATTGGGGCAGTTTGAAATGAGTTTCCTCCGTACGGTGTCTGCAGAGTCTCAGAGAGAGGGGGAGGAGCTCAGAGACGTCCAGCTGTTAGCAGGTCCAGGGGGAGCAGGACGATGTGGTTGGGAGAGGGACGTTTGGAATACTTTGCTTAGCCTGCTGCTCCAGCGACCCAGTGTGTGTGTGTGTGTGTGTGTGTGTGTGTGTGTGTGTGTGTGTGTGTGTGTGCGTGGTACCCAAACTGCGTCTCCTTGCCACGGCGCTGAGCAATCACGCTGAGCAGCAGAGCGACCACGGTGGCGACAAGCAGGCCGAGCAGCAGGCCGACCCACATGTGGCTCCGCTGCACCTGGACCTGCACTGAGGGGCAGAATCAGAACCAGAGAGGGTCAGAACAGCTGATGGCGCCACAGGGCCGCCATGTCGGTCAGGGGGCGGGGTCTACCTGAGGCAGGCAGCACCAGCACGGGGGGGCTCCAGGGGCCGCAGCCCACCACCGTGCATGCCGACACCTGGAAGGAGGCATTAAAGAAACGACCTCCTCCTGACAGCTGAGCCACGTTCTCCTTAAACAGCAGAGGGTCCTGCAGATAGACAGGCAGGCCGACAGCCAGACAGAGAGACAGACACAGAGACAGACAGGCAGACACAGAAACAGAGAGACAGACAGACAGGCAGAGAGAGAGACAGACAAAGAAACAGACAGGTAGAATCTATATAATCTATAAGTCATGCAGCTCTGTGGAATCAGCACAATCAGAACAACTCAAACAGAAGGACACAGTTAGAATGACAGAAACCAGAAGAAAGTTGAATTTCTCTGGTAAATTGTTTTTTTTATATATATAAATAAAGCATAGTTTATATATAAACACTTTTCCTGTGCGTCCTGAACTGTACAAATTGAAGTATTGTCATGTTTCCAGCCACCCCTATCCTCTCCCCTCTGCTCTGTGTAAACAGCCTCTCCTGTCCTCTCCTCTCTGCTGTTTAAAGAGCCTCTCCTGTCCTCTCCTCTCTGTGTAAACAGCCTCTCCTGTCCTCTCTGCTCTGTGTAAACAGCCTCTCCTGTCCTCTCTGCTCTGTGTAAACAGCCTCTCCTGACCAGATTTTGGTCCAGATGTACAGATTTTCAGTAATATTTGTCACGTGACCGTTGGTCTCAGCAGAATCAATCATGTGTTCACAGTGTCTCTGAGGAGCAGAATTTAATGTTTTTAACAGGATCTGGTTAGTGCAAACACTTTATTTTAAATGACACATGTGGAATAAAGAGATTCTGACACAAATATCAACATTTAACACAGGTTTTGGTCACTTTTTATACTTTTTCATCTGTCCCCTGATAACTCCCTGTCCCCTGATATCTCACCTGTGTCTCTCCTTTCAGAGTCCACTGCAGCTTGTATGCGAGCAGGCGTCCCTGCAGCTCGTCCTCCGTCAGCTGTGTCCACCTCAGGTTCAGCTGCTGTTCCGACAGGTCGAAGGTCAAATTCCCTGGCGCCGCCGTCGGCACTGACACAGATTATTATCACTTTATACATTATTTATTGATGGTTGATTGGAGTCATTATCAGCTGACATCTGCCTGAAAGTCCTCAAACACTCAGAGGATCTACTGTTGACACGTTGAACACACTGTTTGTTTGTTTGTATTAATAATCAGGACAGACCTCGGCCTGCAGGCGGCGCAGAAACAGTACACGAACAAAAGCTGATTGTACGGAGAGGACTGGATCTACTGGACAGCATCCAACACACACAGACACATTTCTGACAACACAGTTTTCTCAGTCCTTCCTGTCAGGGTGAAAAATAAGAGTTTTTCACTGAGCTCCGGTTAACTGTCTTTGAATTTCAAAATAAAAGCCCAAGAAGGTTATCTTAATGGTCAGGAGGCAGACTGACTCGTGTCCCAACTGACTGACTCATGTCTCCCCTGACTGACTTTTGTCCCACCTAACTGACTCGTGTCTTACCTGAGTGACTTGTGTCCCACCTGACTGACTCGTGTCCCACCTGACTCGTGTCTCACCTGACTCGGGGGTGGTGAAGGTCAGCCAGGAGCTGAAAGGAGACACTCCGACTTCGTTGACACACAAGACTCTCACGCTGTAGTTGGAGTGACTCCTCAGACCGGAGAGGACCTGAAGGTGAGGAGGAACCTGCACCTCCTGCTGAGGGAGGTCCCACCTCCGGGCTGCACGCCTCGATAGCTGAGGAGGCAGAGAGGAGGAGGAGCAGAGAGAGGAAATGTCAGAAATGGTGATGGTGGTGGTGATATTTCGGTGATGAAGATGATATTTTGGTGATGATGATGATGATGATATTTTGGTGATAATAGTGATGATGATATTTTGGTGATGATAGTATTGGTGATATTTTGGTGATGATAGTGATGGTGATATTTTGGTGATAATATGATATTTTGGTGATGATAGTGATGATGATATTTTGGTGATGAAGATGATGATGATATTTTGGTGATGATAGTGATGATGATATTTTGGTGAAGATAGTGATGATGATATTTTGGTGATGATAGTGATATTTTGGTGATGCTGATGCTGATGATATTTTGGTGATGCTGATGCTGATGATATTTTGGTGATGCTGATGATATTTTGGTGATGCTGATGATATTTTGGTGATGATGATGATGATGATTTGGAGTGGAGTGTGTTGTGGCGCCGCGAGAGTGGCAGCCAGTTGCAGCAGCTTGTCTTAAGTTTTTACGTGTTTTAAAGTGTTTTGTTTCCGTGTCAAGCCACCTGTTTTTAGCCTACGAGTTAGTCGAGATGGACACTAAGTGGATTAGTCGAGTTTTAGCAGTTTATACCTTTTTTATGATGTTTCTCGTGTCGGGACAGTATGCCAACGCTGGTGGTATTGTTTACACGCGTGACGAGCTGTTAGCGCTCTCCAAATCACCACCTTCTACGGGAATGAGACACCAAATCCCAGAAGAGCTAAGGAGAAGACGCCGAGGATGTAGAGCCGGATTAATGAGGAAAGTAAGGAGGAGAAGGTTCAAGCCCTGCATCCCCTCGATCGTCATGGGGAATGTGAGGTCGTTGGTGAACAAAGTGGACGAACTCGGAGCGCTCATAAGATCTCAGCGTGAATATTGAGAATGTAGTTTAATGTGTTTCACCGAGACATGGCTGCAGGAGAACATTCCAGATGCAAACACAACTATGAATGGATTTATGACTGTGCGAGCTGACCGGGATCACAGGCTGAGCGGTAAGAAGAGAGGAGGGGGGCTTGCTCTGCTTGTGAATAACCGATGGTGCCATCCCTCTCACATTACAGTAAAGGAGCGCATCTGTACCCCTAACATCAAACTGTTAGCCGTTAGTCTGCGTCCGTACTATCTCCCGAGGGAATTTACCTGTGCTGTCGCCATTGTTGTTTATATACTGCCGTCAGCTGATGCGGACATGGCATGTGATATCATCAACTCAGTAACTGCCAAAATACTCACACAACATCCAAATGCATTTGTTGCAATCTCTGGGGACTTTAATCATGCCTCTCTCTCTACATCACTCCCCACTTTTCACCAATTTGTCAGGTGCCATACCAGAGACAATAAAACACTGGATTTACTGTATGCAAACACACTGGATGCATACAGATCCACAGCCCTTCCTCACCTTGGCAGGTCAGACCATAACCTGGTTCTGCTGAGTCCCACCTATACCCCCATTGTACAGCGGCAACCGGTAACCACAAGGACAGTCAGGAGGTGGTCTCAGGAAACCAATGAGCTCCTGCAAGGGTGTTTTGAGGCTACGGACTGGGATGTGCTCTGTGAACCACATGGGAATAACATTGACTCCATGACAGACTGTATAACAGACTACATCTCTTTCTGTGTTGATAATGTGGTACCTGCAAAGAAAGTAAAGTGCTTTGCAAACAACAAACCCTGGATCACCAGTGACTTAAAAGGACTACTAAACAAGAAGAAGAAGGCATTTAGGGACGGTGACAGAGAGTTGCTGAAGAGTGTACAGAGGGAGTTAAAAGTGAGGCTGAGAGAAAACAAAGAGGCATACAGGAGGAAGCTGGAGAGCAAGCTCCAGCAGAACAACATAAGGGATGTGTGGCAGGGTATGAAAACCATAACCGGTTTCAAGGTGAAAGGAAATCAGGTAGAAGGCAGTCAGGAAAGGGCAAATGAGCTGAACATGTTTTTCAATAGGTTCAGCACGGGGCCTTCGACTACCTCCCCGTACTCTGATAGCCTTACAGACCTATTAGTGGTGGAGATGAGACAGAATACAGGCAGCTGGTGGATGACTTTGTTGTATGGAGTGGGGAGAATCACCTTGTTTTAAATGTAACTAAGACCAAGGAAATGGTAGTGGACTTCAGGAGGGCCAGGCCTGAATTAAGCACCATCTCTATCCTTGGGGACGAAGTGCAGGTGGTAGAGAGCTATAAATACTTGGGTGTACACATGAACAATAAACTGGACTGGAAGCAACACACTGAGGCTGTATACAAGAAAGGTCAGAGCAGACTCTACTTTTTGAGGAAGCTTAGGTCCTTTAATGTGTGTAGCAAAATGTTATGTATGTTTTATCATTCTGTTGTGGCAAGTGCCATTTTCTTTGCAGCCATCAGTTGGGGCAGCGGCGTAAGGGCTTGTGACTCTAAAAGGCTAAACAAGCTGATTAGGAGGGCTGGCTCTGTGCTGGGGACTGCTGTAGAGTCCCTGGAGGTGGTGATGGAGAGAAAGATGGTTCAGAAATTGTTGAGTATTATGGACAACAACACGCATCCTTTGCACAGTCTAGTGTGTAAACAAAAGAGTGTTTTTAGTTGGAGACTACGGCAGCTAAGCTGCAAAAAGGACAGATTCAAGAATACGTTTTTACCTACTGCAATTGCACTTTATAATGACTCCCCTTTTAGTAAGGACAGAAGAATATTTAATATTTATTTAAACTTTAGCTTTAAATTTTAGCTTAGCTGCTTATACTGTATTTACCAAACTGTATTTTTGCACATGTTTTTTGCACATGTATATTTGCACACATGTTTATTTATTTATTTACACACCTGTATATTTGCACACTTGCTGTAACTATTATCTATGAGTAACAGCTACTAATGCACATGGACCATGCATTCCACTTCCTCTATACTAGGCTATGTATTGTGGGCTCATGTTCTGTATAGGTGGAATATGTATGTATACATGTGTTGTGTTGTGTGTATGTTGGCTGCTGGAACACCTAAATTTCTCTGCTGGGATGAATAAAGTATTTCTTATCTTATGACATTTTGCTGATGATGATGATGATGATGATATTTTGGTGATGATTCAATTCAATTCAAATTCAAAGAACTTTTTTTTCCGTTAGGAACTTCACATGTGGAGGAGCAGCAACAATACAACAATACATACAATAAACAAACACACATCCACACGCACGCGCACACACACACCATCAGCCCACACTAGACATGTGGCAGATAATAAAATCTTTGCTGAGCCTAGTGAAATAAATAAATTATGAATACCTCCATAGTGGAGGGGCAATAAATAATAGTTAAAAAAATAAATAGCGTCCAGGTCTTCAAAAAAGGGGGTTCAACCATTCAAAAGTCTTATGGATGCCGGGACAAAGCTTGACAGGGCTCCATTTGTCCTTAGTTTAGGTGCTCTGTATCTGTGGCCTGAGGGTAAGAGGCAATACTGGCTGTGTAGAGAGTGTGTGATGTCCAAAGTGATTTGTGTTGCTTTTTGCTTAGTCCTTTTGTTGTATATGCTGATGAGTGATTCCTGCTGTTGTCCAATTATTTTGCTGCTCAGTTCGATGATTCTGTTTAGTGGGTTCCTATGGATGTTGGACAGTGCTCCAAACCAGGAAGTGATGTTGAAGGTGATTATGGATTCAATGAAACATCTGTAGAATGCTGTCAGAACGGATTGGTGGACCTGGAGTTTGCGAAGGACAAAGAGACGCTGCTGGCACTTGGAGTAGATGGTATCAGTATTTGTTTTGAAGTTGAGTTTGTGGTTGATTATTGTCCCAAGATATCTATGTGTCAACCCTCTCTATCGGCTGGTTGTTGACAGTCAGAGTGGGGAAGGTGGACGGGGCCTTTCTGAAGTCTATTATTAGTTCTTTTGTTTTGGAGATATTGAGATTAAGGCAGTTCCAACTGCACCAGTCTGAAAAAGTGGCCAGCTCAGACTGTAACTGATCTGATGAGTTGGTGGAGTCCATGATGACAGTGTCGTCAGAGTACTTGATGTATGTAATGTCTGGGTTTGTGCTTCTGCAGTCGTAGGTGTAGAGAGTTTAAAGAACTGGTGAGATGACAGAGCCCTGTGGAGCACCTGTAGAGATCCTTCTGGATGAGCTGAGGTGGCCGTTAACTCTCACTCTCTGGTGTCTGTCTGTCAGGAATGAGAGCACCCAGAGTATGCGGTGGGGATTGACCTCCATCTGGATAAGATGTTGTCCCATTAGATGGGGTTGCACAGTATTAAAGGCACTTGAGAAGTCTATGAACACCAGCCGTAGAAATGACTTGGGCTTCTCAAGGTGAGTGTAGGCTCCATGCAGCAGCGTCAGCGTGACGTCGTCTACCCCTCTGTGACGTTTGTACGCAAACTGAAGCGGGTCAACATACTTACTGACCTCTGCCTGTAGTTGTGTGATCATTAGTCTCTCAAAGCCTTTCATGACCAGGGATGTTAAGGCCACAGGTCATGTAGTCATTGTCAGAGGTGGGGTTACTCTTTTTAGGCACAGGGCATATTTTGGTGATGATGATGATATTTTGGTGATGATGATGACGATGACGATGACGATGACGGTGATATTTTGGTGATGATGGTGACAATGATGATATTTCGGTGACGATGACGATGATATTTTGGTGATGATGGTGACAATGATGATATTTCGGTGACGATGACGATGATATTTCGGTGATGATGATGGTAATGGTGGTGATGGTAATGATGATAAAGATGATGGTGGTGATAGGGATGATGATGGTCATGATGATGAAGATGAGCTCCACAGTTCACTGTTTAATCTCCGTATTTATTATCATTCTTCATCTTCCAGACATGAAAACGTGCAGAATGATCTGGTGTGCTGTGTTGTTTTATTTTACAGTTTTCATAAAAATACCCAAAAAACTGTATAAAATGTCCCATAGAACCCAATGAGAAAGTGACTGTAAGAATAGCTCTCTGAACTTTAACATGAAACAGATTAAAATCTCAGGAGACTTTTCACTTACTGTCAGTTTATAATGTGTGTGTGTGTGTGTGTGTGTGTGTGTGTGTGTGTGTGTGTGTGTGTGTGTGTTACCTGCAGTCTGCAGGTAGACAGCTCAGAGTGTCCTGTGAATCCTGGTTTCCACGTTAGCGTGACGTTGTTTTCCGCTCTGACGACCTTCAGCTCGCTTGGTGCCGCCGGCAGCACTGAGACACAGCGTGCTAACGTAAGCATTAGCATCAAACAACAACCAGACGGGACAAGCTGAGAGACAGACAGGACGAGGACAAGCTGAGAGACAGATGGGGTGAGGATGAGCTGAGAGACAGATGGGGCGGGGACCAGCTGAGAGACAGACAGGACGAGCTGAGAGACAGGCGGGATCGGGACGAGCTGAGAGACAGATGGGACGAGGACGAGCTGAGAGACAGATGGGACAAGGACGAGCTGAGAGACAGACAAAACGAGCTGGGAGACAGATGGGGAGAGGACAAGCTGAGAAACAGACGGGGTGAGCTGAGAGACAGTTGGGGTGAGGACGAGCTGTTAGACACACAGGGCGAGGTGAGAGACAGATGGGACGAGGACAAGCTGAGAGACAGACGGGACGAGGACAAGCTGAGAGAAAGACAGGATGAGGACGAGCTGAGGGACAGACGGGACGAGGACGAGCTGAGAGACAGACGGGGCGAGGACGAGCTGAGAGACAGACGGGGCGAGGACGAGCTGAGAGACAGACGGGGCGAGGACGAGTTGAGAGACACCTCACCTTTAATATAAACAGTTCCTGTTCTGGAGACGGAGATTCCTCTGGTGTTCTTCGCTTCACAGTAAAACTTCACACTGCTGTTCACTCCTGCAGACAGACAGGCAGAGTGACAGGCAGGCAGAGAGGCAGACAGACAGACAGACAGTTATTACAGACATCAGAGATGTTCTGACCTGGGACGTGGAGGACAGAGGGCGAGGGGCGGGGCTCGCCCTCCTGCATGCCGCCCAGCCACCACAGCACCTCCACTGGCTCCGGCGGGCCAACGGCGGCGCAGGTCAGGTTGAAGGCGGCATTGGGGAGCGTGGACACGTCCTGAGGCTCCGAGACAAAGTGAGGCACACCTGAGGACGGGAAGCACAGGGGCATGATGGGAAACCTGACAAGGTGTTCAGGATCACTATGGCACTGCGTTCAGGGTCCTCACCTTCCACCGTGATCCAGGCCCGTTCCGACGAGAACGTGAGTCCATGGAACTCCACCTCACACCAGTACTGACCCGCATCCTGCTGCTGGACCGACTTCACACTGTAACCACAACACAACAGGAACTGAACCAGGACCAGAGACTGAACCAGGACCAGAAACTGAACCGGGACCAGGGACTGAACCGGGACCAGGGACTGGACCGGGACCAGGGACTGGACCGGGACCAGGGACTGGACCGGGACCAGGGACTGAACCGGGACCTTTTGGCATCTTTGATTCAGGAACTGTTAATATTTATTGGCTACATTTTATTTCATGTCTCAAACTCAGAGAGAGAGAGCCTGAGACGTTCTGTGTTTTCAGTGTTGTGATTCGTCCTTCAGAGAACGAGGACACCGTCCCCGTATTTACTGTCAACGAGCTGTTTAACCATCAAACAGAAGCAGCACCTGATCCTGATCCTCAACTCTCCATGGTTAACACAGATACCAGGGAACAAACTGTTTAATGTCTCAATTCAAATTATTACAAACTTATTGTATCTACAAGTGATAATAATGTGACAGAAATATTAAAAAAGATGAAAATAAAACCACATTCCAGGAAAACCTCAATCAGCTGGGAGGCTTTTAATGTGAAGGAACTGGAGGACTTTTTCTGTGAAACAGCTGGAGGACTTTTATTGTGAAACAGCTGGAGGACTTTTATTGTGAAATAGCTGGAAGACTTTTATTGTGAAATAGCTGGAAGACTTTTATTGTTAAACAGCTGGACTTTTACTGTGAAGCAGCTGGAGGACTTGTTCAGACATATTGCCCTGTACTTTCATTGATAGATTGATCAATAAACTGATTGATATTTATACTGATGGGACCAGTGGTAGGTCTCCCACTGATGAATATATTTACTGATATATTGATTGATATATTGATGTATTGATAAATTGATGTTTGTATTGATGTATTGATATATCAATGTATTGATGGTTCTGACCAGTGGTAGGTCTACCACTGATGAATATATTTACTGATATGTTGATTGATATATTGATGGATATATTGATGTATATATCTGACCTGTGGTATGTCTCCCAGTACTGCTCTCCCAGTGTGATGAAACTATTTACTGATGTATTAATGTATATATTGATGTATTGATACATTGATGTATTGATATATTGATATATGGTTCTGACCTGTGGTATGTCTCCCAGTGCTGCTCTCCCAGGGTGATGAACATCTGGTCGGTGCTGTACAGTTTTTCTCCATCCTTCATCCAGGTGATGTCGGGCTCTGAGACGCCCTGCACGGCGCAGCCCAGCCTCGCCGCGTTCCCCTGAGACACCGTCTGATTGGACGGGTGCTTGGTGAACGCCACGCCTGCATCAAACAATGTGTTCATTAATTAGGGCCCGAGCACTGACTCAGTCAGTGAGGGACCTAATGTATCCACAAGGATTATTTTTAGGGCCCGAGCACTGATTCAGTCAGTGAGGGACCTATTGTATCCACAAGGATTATTTTTCTCCTTCTTTTTCATATTTCATCACTTTGGAGGAAAAAATGAGGCTACTCGAAAACGAACGAAATTTGGCACAGTTGTTGGGCTTGGCGAAAATAGCGATCTGGTATGGGTTTCAGGAATGGGCATGGCAAATTGGCTCTGTAGCGCCCCCCCCACATTATTTCCTGAGCTCCAAGATTGACAAAAATTTATAAAATTTGCGAGGCATATAGAACTCTTCCAGACAAACAAAAACGTCAGCAGGACCCATATCTTAAACTCAACAGGATGTCGGCCATTTTGAGTTGTATGGCCATTTTTTCAACATTTCCACGTGTCATACTTTAACAAACTCCTCCTAGAGATTTTACGCGACCGGCTTCAAATCTGGTCAGTCCACTCATAAGACATGTACAAAGATAAATTGCAGAGCTTTTAACTTTTTTAAAAATTGCGATACGATATGGGTTTCAGGAATGGGCGTGGCAAATTGGCTCTGTAGCGCCCCCCACATTATTTCCTGAGCTCCAAGATTGACAAAAATGTAAAATACGGTAGGTTGGGGTGGTCTGTAGCGTACTGGGTTACACAGGCGCCCCATGTATAGAGGCTACAGTCCTCGCTGCGGTGGAGCCGGGTTCGAATCCGGCCTGAGCTCCCTTTGCCGCATGTCCTCCCCTCTGTCACCCCCTTTCTATCTGTCTCTCACTTTCAATAAAAAGCATGTAAAATGCCAAAAAAATAATCTTTAAAAAAATTCGGTAGGTATATAGAACTCCAGACAAACAAAAAAGTCAGCAGGACCCACTCATAAGACATGTATAAAGACAAATTGCGAAGCTTTTAACTTTTTATCAAAGGGCAAGGGCTCAAATTTCACTCTATTGCCATAAAAGAGGAAGTAGTTTTAAACATGAGTGAACATTGTCCAATCTTGTCCAAACCTCTCATGAATGATCACAGACCCAGCCTGAAGACATCTTTGTGACGATGAGTTATAGTCACAGCTCCTCCTACCTGCTTCAAGAAGTTATTGTCTCTATACTTTGATGTTCTTCTCCAAGGACGGTTGATCTGATCAACTTCAAACTTTGTCAGAACAGCCTTGAGGAGTATATGAGGCTTTGCCTGCTGTTACTCCACTACACGTGTTCTGATCTTTTCCAAACTTCTCAGGTTTGATACAAATCACGGCCTGAAGACATCTGCTGGACCATTTTGAATCATAGTCATAGCGCCTCCTGCTGGAAACAGGAAGTGACATGTTTTATACTGGGATGTCTTGCTTCGTAATGTTTGAACAGATCTACCTCAAATCAGGTCAGCACAGACTTAACCCCTCCATGATGTTAGATCATGAAGCTTTTGTCTTTTTATTGCATGCTTTTGCCGTGGTGACCATCCACGCCGTGAAACAGGAAGTTGTTGTAACTTCACCATGCATTGTCCAATCTGCCCCAAATTTGTTACGATTCCCAAGAGTCCATGCCTGAATACATCCCTATCTCAACATGCAGTAAAAGTCATAGCGCCCCCTACAGACAATAGGAAAGCAGCCTCATACTACAAACCGATCCCATCCGATTTACATGACATTTTCAATGTCTGAAACCACCGCTGTGCCTGCTGGCGACCAGCCAGCTCCCCAACACGTGTTGGGTGCGAGCGCCCATTCACTGCTGCTTGCAGCCCTAGTTATAATTAAATTTACATTCAAACAGAACGAGGCCTTTAAATTATTTTTCATCTCTTCTATCTTTATCATCAGCAACCCAAAAATATTCACTTTATCACAGAAGAGAAGAAAAAGCAGAAAATTCTCAAATGAAAGAATCTGAAACCGTCAAATGTAATATTTGTATTAAAAGAGAAAACCTGAAAGTTCACATTTATATTAATTCAGTTTCATTTACTCATCATTATTATGTTCATTCTAATGTTTTCATTGCCGTTTGAAAAGTTTGACTGTATAATAAATATAATGGAAGAGCTGAAATGTCACGACATCACATGAAGGCATCGTCACAGAGAGATGACATCATCGACCATCAGCTGACGGTGACATCATCTCCCTCCACTCCTGATGACATAATTTCCCTCTGCTGGTGATGTCATCACGGTGATGACCTCATCAACTTTTTTTAATATCTTATTAAATATTTATATATAAATATTCTGACAGTTTCTCAACCACCAGGAACTTTTAGCAGGTCAGAGTCTGAAGGGGGTTGGCGGGGTGCGTCTGACCATGAAAGGGGTCTGGGTTGGCCCCTGGCCTCCTGGCAGCCAACGTGGACCCAGTGTGAACCAGGACTGGGGGACTGGGTGTAGTTAACTCTCTGTCCACAGGGGGCGCCGAACCAATGAAAGTTCTGTTGAGACTTTAATGTTCGACAGAATCTGATCAGCTGATCAATCAACAGATCAATTAAAGGTTTTAGTCTAAAACACACCAAAGATCCCACACACAGACAAATGTCAGTGGCCTCTAACCTCCGAACTCTGACCTTTGACCTGCAGGTGGTTCGTCATGTTGCTGATCTCGAGTCAGAACTTTATAACAGATGAATTAGAAAAGAATTCAGGTTAAAGTTTAAATAATGTTTGTTTTACTGCAGCTAGCTCATTCTGTGATCATCAGTCTGATAATAATAATAATAATAATAATTATTATTATTATTATTATTATTAAGTCTCGTGTTTCAACATGGAAGCTGAACTTTGTCCAGTTTGAGTCTTAAATCAAACATTTAGCTCGTTAGCTGGTTTCTGTAAAACAACAGACTGAGAACTCTTTAGGTCTCTGAATCATTCTGGAAACTAAGAAAGTTCCTGATTCTCTCTGCGGTTAAACTGTTTGTTTGTTGTTTGGCTTCACGCCGACAGTTCGATAGGCTCACTAACATTTATTTAAATTTCTGAGAGAAGTTGGTCAGATGTTAATATTTGTCGAAACGCTACAAAACTTTAAACACTGTTTTTGAGTTTTGACCTTGTAAAGTGGAACAGAACAAACTTTCAACAAACTCCATAATCCTCAGAGACTCCAGACTCACCGGGCCCGCCGCTCCCTCCGGGGCACTGCAGGAAACACACCAAAACACACAGAACCAGCTTCATCTTCTCAGGGTCTCCGTCCGGACCTTCTGGAAGCGTTAGCCGCTTAGCTCGGCTCGGATCGGTCTGCTTCACTGGAGCCTCATCTCCGGCCGGACTAATAGGGTTCTCAGCGGCGGAGCGAGGCGGCGAGGCGGCGAAAAGTCCCGGTTCATGGAGGAGGCTCGCTCAGGAAACCAGACCGAGATACAGAGATTCACTTTCACTGACCGAGGAGAGAAACCCGCAGAGTCTCACACTGCACACAATCCGCTCTGCCGAGTGACGTCACAGTCTCATACATACACACACACACACACACACACACGCACACACACACCGGAAATTGCCTTCAAAATAAAATAACGAGTGTTTTCTTTAAACTTGTCATATTTTAGTTAACTTTCATGGAGAATATTATGGATTGATTTATATAAAACTTTTAAAAAATTAAATATAAGTTAAATATTTGGATACGTGAGTGTAGCAAGTTTATTTTATTCTATTTTTTTATTTGTCTTGTTTTTATCTGATTATAGATATTTGATTTGATTTCTTCTGTTTTTGTTTATTACTAGTTTAAACTGTTGAGCAGCTGTTATTTATTCAGCAATACCCGTTTATGTAGTTGTTATCAAGCTTTATTGTTATCAAGTTTAATAGCAACTACAGAAAATTAATAATAACTTGGAATTATATTTTTTAGGGATGATAAAACCGGTAGTGTGTTACATTGTTTTTGTGTGTGTGTGTGTGTGTTTTGTTTTTTTAATTGACATTGACATTAAAAAACAAACAGCAAAATAAGGAGTGAGGGGGGTTACATGCGAGAATAACAAAATTACAATTAATAGTTATGTTAGATCATAGAGTGCAGGAAGGCAAGGTACATTTCTGGTAGGCCGAGACAAAGTCACTTCAAAAACACAGAAACAGAGAAAATAATTCTAGAGTCTTTATGGCTTTCTTGTTTTCGGATTGAGTAATTGTATTAATGTATTGTTAGATTTCCCTTTCAAGACGGTAAGTACATGGTATTTGATTAGTGAATTTCATGCATGTGAGCATATGAGCTCTGGCTAAAAATAATATTAAATTAACTATTTAATATTGGTCCACTGGGGGGAATGGGACTAAAAAGAAACCAAACAATACATTTTGATAATCCAAAACAAAGTTTTTGTCAATATGTTGACAAATGAATGTGGTAACATTTTTCCAAAACGTCTGCAGGTGGGGACATGACTAGAAGAGGTGGTAAAGATCTTCTGGAGCCTGTTCACAGAAGGAGCAGAATTCGCCGATGTCTTTTTTATATCTTTGCATAAATAGATTGGAGGGATAGATTCGGTGGATGAGTTTGACGGACACTTCTTTGATTTTATTTGTGATGAAGTATTTGCCAGGTAGGGACCATATGTTTCTGTCTCTGTGTGTCTGTGTGTGTGTGTGTGTGTGTGTGTGTGTGTGTAAAGAGGGAGGCGTTTGTTCTGTGACGTTGTGAAAGAACAGTGTTTACTTCAGTGACTCGTCAGAATAAAGTTTTAAACATAAAATGATAATGAACTACAACAGACGGATGAAGCCAATCAGCTGACAGGTGAGACACACAAAACGCTCTCATTCACTCCAACGGGCAATTTAGAGTCACCAGTTAAACCTGAGCTGCATGTTTGTGGACTGTGGGATGAAGAACCAGAGAACCTGCAGAACACAGTCGACCCTCTGAGTTGTAAATTAAACTTTTAGAGGATTTATGTTAAAACGTCATCAGGAATGATATAAAATAATAAATCTATAAGAAATATCACAGTTACATAATTTATTCACATAACATTTGTTTTAAATGATTTATATTTAAAGTTGTTGAGTAATCTGTCCAGTAAATACTATCTTTATGTAATATATATGATTTAATATATATATTAAATTTGATAACATTCTAATCTATTGGTCAGGAACAGAAATAATTATTTATTTCAAACAGCAGCTGATCCACTTTTATTTCAATAAATCAAATATTAACACTGTTAAATGAGAAGAATTCATATTCCAGTTTGTTTCCATCAGGACAAAAAGTAGAATTAATACAAAGTAAAATAATAGGCAGCGAACTGCAGCTCCCAGCATGCCGTTCACCGGTGTGCAGAGGGATAAATATTGTCTTCATTTTAGTTCATATGAAACCATAAAATACTGAATGTAATATTTAAAATATAAACAAGAATAAAAGTTTTTATATGAAAAATGAAATAAATGTTTATTTTAATCTCTTCTGTTTTTCATTTTAAAATATTTGGAGAAAAAGCAAAGAAATAAAATTAGATAAAAAATAATTTATCGAGTTGATCTATTTTAATTTCTTTGTTCTTGTTTTTGACTCAAAATTTTCCCAATTATTGAAGATTTTATTTTATTTTGTTGTATATTTCCTGATGAAAACAAAGAGAATTCATGAAACGTTTTCAGAGTGACGCGTCCCTGAATCTCTGCCATCCTCGTCCGTCCCTCTCTCTGGGAGACCTGTCCTTCATGTCTCCCGCCCCCAAGTGGACACCCGTCTGTCTCTCCGTCTCTGTCTGTCTGTCTGTCTCTCCATCTGTCTGTCTCTGTCTGTCTGTCTGTCTGTCTCTGTCTGTCTGTCTCTCTCTGTATGTCTCTCCCTCCATTTCTCTGTCTGTCTTCTCTGTCTCCGTCTGTTAGAAATCTCTGCAGGTTAAATTAATCCGACAGAAGCAGGTCTGCTCAGTCCAGCAGGAAGGGGGGCAGGGCTTTGGAGGGTCTGGGGGTTTCGGTGCTGGGGGTCCCGGCGGCTGTGAGGTCGGAATTAGCAGCAGAAGAAGAAGCAGTGGCGGCGGTGGGCGGAGTCTCAGCTGGCCCCGCCTCCAGGTGGTCTGAGGTCCAGACTCAAAGACTTCAGGTGAACTTCTTCTTCGTGGCTGTGAAGCGCTCCATGTACTGAGGGGGGACAACAGAAACCAGAACAGACCATCTATCCGTCTATAAAGCAAGAAGTGTCTGTGTGTGTGTGTCTAGGGCATAGCTCGCTGACAGTCAGATTGACCTAAGATTTAGTATGTGGCTTGCGTATGGCACCAAGGTGTGCATCCACGATTTCAAGATTTTTTAATTAATTTTTCAAAATATCATTATTTACATAGGATGTGTTGTGGCATTGCACTGTTTCCAATCAGACGCCTTTTAGGGGAGCTCCGTCACATTGTGTTACAGGCCTACACCTGGTCAGTAACACAATTCACTCTGGATTTCCACACCTGACTCATGTCATCTGTAAATCTAATTAGCCTACCTATCTTTTGGAGTTTTAAAGTGCGCCACAAGGTTCTGTTTTCCAATAATATTCTAATAGTTTCCAGCGAATATCAATGTTCAATATGTATGTGCTGGATGGTGTGTGTACCTTATGAAAAGTAAGTGTTTTATGGAGTTGCAGACGTAGGCCATAATTGAAAAATCTACTTAATCTCCCACTATACGAATACATACTTCCTACAGGCACTGCTCTAGTCACAGACAATCACAGACAAGAACAGACCAGCTGAATCACTTTCTTTCGCTTCATTGACCCCTTTTCCACCAGGGCAGTATGAGGGACAGATCAGAGCCGGTCCTAATCTGGAACTAGTTCTTGGTGTTCGTTCAGCCAAAGAACCGGCTCTCTGCAAGTTCTGGTTCCAGAGCGGCACCAACTATCTGACCAACAACACCAACACCTGTTTTATTCACTTGATTTGATCTGTTTACCTGCAGTGTGATTGATACAGGCCAGCGTTAGCTCACAACAAAGGCTAATGTAAGAACGTATTCTGAGTCTGCAGCATCGAGACGAGACGCTCAGATGCTTGTAACAGTCGTGTTTGGTGACGATGTCTGCTAAGAGTCAGGAGCAACACCACAACAGACGATAACAGACGGATACAGAACTGGGTTTGTTTTGATGCAATCATCAGCTGCTGGTTTCTCTGTAGCCTTCCACACTGTTAACCACCAGATCCTTCTCTCTACACTCTGAGCTGGTATCTCAGGTTCAGTCCTCCCATGGTTCGAATCCCACCTCTCAGGGAGATCTTTTAAAAGTATCTTGGAAGGGAGAAGTGTCCAAACTACAAAATCTTTCCACTGGGGTGCCTCAGGGATCAGTGTTAGGCCCCCTTCTTGGCTTGTATCTCTGCTTGTATTGCTGATATCTCCACATGATGACAGAACATCACCTTCAGCTCATCCTCTCAAAGACGGAGCTCCTCGTCATCCCACCCTGTCCCACCTTATATCAGCCTATGAATCTTCAGCTTGGATCCATGCAACTCGTCCCACAAGCTCTGCAGGGAACCTGGGTGTCATGACTGATGACCAACTGATCTTCAAGGTTCATGTGTCGTCAACTGCCAGATCTTGTGGATTCTCCCTGTACAACATCAGAACGATCAAACCCTACCTGACCGAACAATCCACATAACTCCTGGTTCAGGCCCTCATGTTATCACCTTTAGATTACTGCACCTCTCTGAAGGGCTCTATGTCTCAAACCAGACTCTTCTCCTCTGTTGTGCCTCGGTAGTGGAACCAACTTCCAAACTCAATCCGATCTGCTGAGTCCTTATCAATCTTTAAGAAGAGACTGAAGACCCAACTCTTTACTGAACAACTACACACAGAATCAACACACACAAAAAATCTGCCCTCACTACTTAAAAGCACTTACATCCCAACAGAACTTAACATAGTCCATGCCACTTACTGTTGTTTTTTTCTTGTGTTATCTCTTGACCTCATCTTTGCTTGCGTTGTATGATCTCTCAAATGTACGTCACTTTGGATAAATCTCTGATAAATGACTGTAGATTTGTAGATTGTTTTAGTGGAAAAGGGGTAAAACTGATATGTTAGAGTTCATGGTTCTGACAGGAAGTGGTTCTGACCTTGTCGTACCCGTCCAGGTCTCGAAGGTTCTTGACCTCGAACAAGTTCCCCTCCACAGAGAACAGAGACACCTGAGAGTCCCTGAGGACCGACACAGGGACCGAAGACAGATCCAGACAGTTCTCCTCCAGACGCAGAACCTTCAGACGAGGACAGAGGGACACCTCCTCCGCCAGGACCGAGATCTGAGGAGGAGCGGGGGGGGGGGGGGGGGGGGGGCGCGGTTGGGGTTAGTTTAAAGTCTGGTCCTGCAGGATCATGTCGTGTCTCCTCCTCTGAGTTCCTCCTCTGTCTGATGGAGGATCAGCTGATGTGGGCACTGGGCGGCCCGTTGGCTGTCCTTGTAGTTTGAATGTATGTTTAGTACATTTAACTGATAGTTCACAAGATTTATTTAAAATCGTAGCTTCATGACAAATTAACACAAGACATTCCTTGGTCACCTTGTGAATCCACCATAAGAGCTACGAGGTGGGAAAACCATAAAAAATATTAGCATTAGCACTTGAGCAAACAAGCACTTTCACTATAGTTAAGACAACAAATATAGCCACTAATATATATGACAGAAGAAGAAGAAAGAAAGAAGAAAGAAGAAAATAAACTTTAACAAACCTTCTGGCCCTGTCACCCAGCCACTATAGAAGCCTTTTTGATAATGTATATCAACTTTATATGAATTATGGCATACTCGTTATTATTAACCGTTCGTTTTTCATTTAACCGCTCCACTTGTTATTTCCTGTCACTACCTTTGAAAATGAAAGGACCCGTTTCACACTGGATGGCAGCTTTTCAAAATAAAAGCATTACAACATTGTAAATCACCTAGAAAATTTACAAACATGAACAACAAGCTAGATAATACAAAAACACCAATAGGAGCCTTGCTAAAGGTCATTTACAGTTGTGTTTAAAATAAATGGAAAAGTGATATAGTGATTGGGGTATCCACATTAACAGTCTTATCATACCATGTATTCTTATCAGTAGTAGCTCAAAACCAGATAATTTACTGTATTTTATAAAGCGATTAAATTAATATTGAGCAGAATTTAGTTCAGAGTTTTGGTCTGGCCGCAACCTTTGTGGTATTGGCCATGTGGCCCCTTGGGAAAATTAATTATCCACCTCTGCTTTAGAGGTAAGCTATCAGCACAAAGGGTTAATGACTTCCTGCTCTGACTCGCATAAATAAAAGCCCAGACCGCCGTACCTGGTTCTGGTTGAGGTTCATCTCGATGGCCTGCAGCTCGGACACGGCGGCGGGGACGCTCCTGATCTGGTTGCGGGACAGGTCCAGCAGGTCCAGGTGTCTCAGGGACCCTAGTCCAGAGGGGAACTCTGAGATCTGGTTCCCAGACAGGTTGAGGGTCCGCAGGGCCCGGAGCTGGCCCATGGTGGGGGGCAGCTGCTGGATCCGGTTCCCACTCAGACTCAGAGTCTCCAGCTTCTTCAACTTCCCGATGTCAGCGGGGAGGCCAGCTGAGGACAGAGGACGCCGCGAGACGTTAGAGACACAAGTCAAAACTCAATGTTTACTTCAAGACGTCTGAAAACTGTCCAAGAGACAAACTCTACACAGGGCAGAGAGGAGAGGACAGGAGAGGCTGTTTACACAGAGCAGAGAGGAGAGTACAGAAAAAATTCAACATGTAGAGAGATCTTTATATAGATTGTTTGATTCACATTTTCAAAAAATAATTCATCAGACAAATCAGCAAATAGCCATAATTCTACTGAGCTGCAGAACTTATAGATTTATACTAAAGGGAGTCTGTAAGAGTTCAGTGTGTGTGTGTGTGTGTGTGTGTGTGTGTGTGTGTACACACAGCCTGTTATGTTTCAGTGTGTGTGTGTGTGTGTGTGTGTGTGTATGTGATGTATGTGTGTGTATGTATGTGTGTGTGTGTGTGTGTGTGTGTGTGTGTGTGTGTGTGTACCCAGCCTGTTATGGTTCAGTGTGAGGCTCTTCAGCTGCAGGAAGTTGCCGACAGCTTCAGGTAGGATCTCGATCTTGTTCCCTGAGAGGTCGACGGTCCGCAGGTTAGAGGTCAGTCTCTGGAGCTCCTCAGGGAACTGGAAAACACACACACACACACACACACACACTGAGAGACACACACTGTAATGCACACACAGTTATCAAGCTCCTCTCCTGTGGAATCATCTTCCAGTCTCAGTACAGGAGGCAGACCAGTGTTTCCCACACATAGACCATTCTGTGGCGCACCGCCACAGAATAGAGACCGACCGCCACAAAATGATTCTGTTTTTTTTTTTCCTCTCTAGGGGATTAAAAAAACTGTAACGTCTGTAACGTTAGCCAACACACAGAAAACACCACATTCACATCAATAAATAAATGTTTTACAATGAACCGGGCCGGTCTCAGAGCTGTCAAGACTCTCCGGTAACGTTAAGGCATATTTAATGGTTTCCTTAAATGCCGTTAACGGGACGAGAGCAGTCAAAGCGGCTGCTTCAAGCTAGCTACATCGAGGGTAGGTTCGCTTCCTGTTTTCAAAGTAAAAGCACAAATTCTAACGTTATAAAGGGCAACGGGCGTTTTTTTGTGAATGTAACCGGAAGTGCGTTGCTCACGACGGCTAGAGTAGCGCCGAATTCGTCCGAACAAAATTGTAAACAGCTGGTATTTAGACAAATTAACGACGCACTGGGGATCTAAATGGCTACTTTCTCACCTAAAAGGGTTTAAAATGATAATAAAGTTATATATTTAAAGAATTTAGGACTTTACAGCCCTAATATTTGAGGGGATAGAGTAGACTACTATGCCCACAGTCAAATCAAAAAGAATAGACCACATTTTTTAAGTTATTATGAATATCATTATTGTTGTAGTTATCAGTAGTTTTTCTGAATGTTTCCTGCTTTAATCCAGATGAGTATTGAAAGTTTTTTTCCACGGCAAAAACGGACTCGTCAAGAGGACAAGGAGCAGCATGAGGAGGTATCAGTCTGAAACAAAGTTGAACAGTCAAATGGCTCGTAAACGTTAATTTATCTGAATGTTCTATAGGCATCAAACAGTGGTGCTCAGGGAGAAATAGAGGAGGACAGTAGACAAAATGCTCTTGTAAGACAGGCAGCTGCTGAAACAACAGGTGAGGTGGAAACAGAGAAGTTTAGACTTTAAATTAAAAAAAAAAAAAAAACTAGTGGGGAAAGTAGCCTATTTTAATTCTGATTTGTCTGTGGCTGTTTTTTTGCTGTTTCTCAAGCAAGACTATCCATAAATGGGCCTGAACCCAAGGAGGTCCCTTATAAAGACTTGAGTTGTTTTTCAGGAAGCCAAGAAAAATTAGGTGTTCTGATAGGACATGAAGCTGTGCACTAAATAGGCTACAGAATCTGAATCAGGCTTTGTTCCTTAGGTAGTTTCTCTATTTTCTTTATTTTATTTATATACATTTTATTTTTTACATTATTTTACCAAAACAGTTAGAACAGGTTATTGGTTGAGGTAGGTCTTAAGTTAATTATTTGAAATAAAAACCTCCAATTGAAGTTGTTTTGTGCAAATCATTCCTGTCACAGAATCTAAAGATTGAACTAGTTGGGGTGAGGAATGAAACCAGGCAGGGTTCTGGTAAAAATGTTTTTAGTTGTCTTCTCTTAAATAACTTACTTTTAAAGAAGTAAGATTGAGCTGAAATGCTGTAGCTTTATAGTGTCTCAGCAGGTGACTCTGAAGAACAATAGAAACAGGTTTTTTCATGTGGCAGCTTCAGAAAGTGTTGAACACCGCCCGCTGCATCCACCCGATGACCGACTGCACCAGACTGTGACACTCGATTCACCCACCGGTGTCAGTGGAGCATCACACATTGCTAACTGGTCTGTGGGAAACACTTCAGACACCCTCTCTTTATTTAAGAGTAAACTTAAAACTTTCCTCTTTGACAAAGCCTATAGTTAGGGCTGGCTGAGGCATGCCTTGGACCAGCCTCTAGCTATGCCAATATAGGCCCAATGTGTGGGGGGACACGATACACCGGGCCCGTCTTTTCTTCTTTCTCTGATGTCCCAATAATACATGAGACAAGCTTGTATTTTCCCAGAGTTCTCCACTTTTCTTTGCTCTCTTTTCCACAGGGCGTGGAGCTGTGGTCCTGTCTCTCTCTCCTGCTGGTCACACAGCCGTGGATCTTGGTCGGCCCAGATGGGTATGCTCCTCTCCTGGTCCACTCTACACTCACCATCACTACTGGTCAATGGTTGTGCCTCATCACCTGCTGCTGGTCCCTCCGAGGACTCCTGCTGCTGGCCTCTACCAGGATTTTTTTTCTTTTCTCTCTCTCCCCTCTCCCCCATCGTCATTTGTGATTTTTGACTCTATAAAAAAACGACACACACACACTGACCTCCTGCAGGTGCTTCCCCGTCAGCTGGAACACTCCGGTCTTCTGAGATGTTTCCAGGTGAGACTTCAGAGCACTGTTCCCCATCGGACCTGTCTGTCTGCTCACCTGTCTGTCTGTCTTTCTGCTCACCTGTCTCTCTGTTTACCTGTCTGTCTGCCTGCCTGCGTGTCTGTTCATCAGCAGACCGGATGTTGTGCGATCAGCTGTAGTCTTCGGTGTTAATGAGATCAGCTGGTAAATCCTGCAGAAGAAGAGCCAACCGCTGTTCAGAGATAACAACAATAACAATAATAATAACAATGTATTACCAATGATAAACACAGCTGACGGTGAGACGGTGATTACCAGTCAAACTCTGAAACTGAAACAATGTTTATGAACCGAAGCTAACGTTAGCACTGTTAGCATTAGCCCGCTAACCGCCACATAAACAGCTGAACAAACCGGAGACGAGCCGTTCTACTTACAGGAAGTGAACACTAAAGATGGCGCCCTTTACTCCAAACGTTGATACGTGTTTTTAACTAAATGTTTGAATTAAAGTTCAGATCAGAGCAGTCTCCGCCGAGCCGCAGCTCCGTCAGCCAATTGGAACAGAACTCAGCGAAACGTTACTGCCTCTCCTTCTTCTTCTGCTCCTCCCGGCGGTGTAAGTCCCGCCCCTGCTGGAGGACTCCCACATTGCAGACAAACAACAAATAAACAACATGAAACATTCAGACTTTTTTTTGGTCGATCACAGATAGAGAACAACATGATAACTTCCACATGACAATAAAATGCATACAGCATACGAAAATTAAAAGCATCAACAAGTTAAAGCCTCAGATATCATCATCATCATCATCACCATCATCATCATCACAGCAGCAGCATCATCAGAGAAACAGATTTAAATATTGCACTTACATTTCATGAATATATTATAATTGGGTTTAAAAAAACAAAAACAAAAAAACTATATTGCACTGACCTGAGCTACCAGGCCTGTGTTGAATAACCCCAAAGGGTTAAAACTACATGCTGGGCCCCGGAGGACAGAGTCTGTTCACCCCCCTGACAGCCCTGGGAGAGGTTTTCCTATCCAGAGGATTTCCTCACTGTGGGATCAATAAAGTAAAATATAACATAATATAAGATAAAGACAAAAACATATTTAAATGTCTTAATTAGAAGCTGATATGATACAATAACATGGAGGATAAATTCATATCAGAGAGGAAGGACATGATGAAGAAATAAAAGATCTAAACAGCCTGGAGTCACGATGACTCCCTCCGGCAGGGGGCGAAACCGAGATACCCTGACCTCAGTAACCCCGGTAACCCAGAGAAGAAGACGGCCGGCGGGCTGTCTGGTGTTCCTGTTCCTTTCACGTTAACGGTAAGAAACATAAAAATATAAGAAACATTAAAAACATTAACGTTTAACTGAACTGTTGATGCTTGAGAGGAAAGCTTCAGATCAGCTTCATGTTACTGAATCCTGTTTATAATGCATCAGTTTAAAGTTTTAACAAACAGCTGAAGGTCTTTATGGATCCGCTTCAGCCCGGTGTTGTCTTCTTACTGGTTTCACACTAACTGGTTACCGGTGTTGTGTTCTTACTGGTTTTAACACTAACTGGTTACCGGTGTTGTGTTCTTACTGGTTTTAACACTAACTGGTTACCGGTGTTACATCCCTACTGGTTTCCACACCAACTGGTTTCCGTACGCGTGCGTGCGTCAACATTCACAGCTGTGGCCGCGCTCTGTCAGCAGATTCGTCACATATTTATAAACATAATACCTGGCGTTTCACGAGTCGCATCTCCTATCTACTGTGGGGAACATCATTGAATAAGTGAACACTACATCACAGCTGCCTATAAAAAAATAAATGTATGGAAATAAAATGTTTGCGAGATCGGTAAGAGCTGGATTCGAACTCACATAAGCAAACTTACGTAGCTTATTATCCATCAGCTATACATGTTAAGGCATTCATCTTCTCTTACTCTCCGTGCCTTCAATTACTTATCCTTCAAGTTGCTTACGTTAGTGTCCAGGTAACATTTTGTTTCGGCTCGATCTAAAACAACTGGTTTCCTTGAGCTGAACACAAACAAATACCGAACGTATTTATCACGTTTCTCCCTCTCTCTCTCTCACTGCCCGTGTCTCGACCGAGGCCATGTCATATTAACCACTTTATGAGCCACATATGAAACCTATTGTGACATATTAAGGTATATTATCACACATTTACAGGAATTTTCACTGTGGAAATTCATAATAAAATGCATTTTAATATTTACAGTACAGTAATATATTACATTGTATTAAAAAATTAATTAAAATTAAATTGTCTGTTTCCAGTCACTAATTCCACTGCAGGTTCATTCTATGGCACCTAAGGTATATTATCACACATTTACAGGAATTTTCACTGTGGAAATTACTGTACAGTAAATATTGAAGTGCATTTTATTCTGAATTTCCACAGTGAAAAGTCCTGTAATTTTGTTGGAATATACCTGAAGTCCTGTAGAATGAACCTGCAGTGGAATTAGTGACTGGAAACAGAGAGTTTAATTTTAATTAATTTTTAATGTAAAAATTTTTATGTACAGTAAATATTCAAATGCATTTTATTATGAATTTCCACAGTGAAAAGTCCTGTAAATGTGTGAGGATATAGCTGAGGTCCTGTAGAATGAACCTACAGTGAAATTAGTGACTGGAAACAGACAGTTTAATTTTTATTAATTTTTTTATGTAAAACTTTTAATGTACAGTAAATATTGAAGTGCATTTTATTATGGATTTCCACAGTGAAAAGTCCTGTAAATGTGTGAGGATATACCTTAGGTGCCATAGAATGAACCCGCAGTGAAATTAGTGACTGGAAACAGATTTTTATGAATTTTTAAAAATATAATGTAATAATTTAATGTACAGTAAATGTTCAAATGCTTTTTATTATGGATTTCCACAGTGAAAAGTCCTGTAAATGTTTGAGGATATACCTGCAGTCCTTTAGAATGAATTTGCAGTGAAATTAGTGACTGGAAACAGACAGTTTAATTTTAATTAATTTTTTTAAATATAATGTAATATTTTACTGTCCAGTAAATATTGAAGTGCATTTTATTATGAATTTCCACAGTTAAAAGTGCTGTAATTTTGTGAGAATATAACTTAAGTCCTGTAGAATGAACCTGCAGTGGAATTCGTGACTGGAAACAGACAGTTTAATTTTAATTAATTTTTTAATACAATGTAATATATTACTGTACTGTAAATATTAAAATGCATTTTATTATGAATTTCCACAGTGAAAAGTGCTGTAATTTTGTGATAATATCCCTTAGGTGCCATAGAATGAACCTGCAGTGAAATTAGTGCCTGGAAACAGACAGTTTAATTTTTATGATTTTTTTTAAAATATAATGTAATATTTTACTGTACAGTAATGTTGAAGTGCATTTTATTATGAATTTCCACAGTGAAAAGTCCTGTAATTTTGTTAGAATATACCTAAAGTCCTGTAGAATGAACCTGCAGTGAAATTAGTGACTGGAAACAGACAGTTTAATTTTTATGATTTTTTTAAAATATAATGTAATATTTTACTGTACAGTAATGTTGAAGTGCATTTTATTATGAATTTCCACAGTGAAAAGTCCTGTAATTTTGTTAGAATATACCTAAAGTCCTGTAGAATGAACCTGCAGTGAAATTAGTGACTGGAAACTGGCAGTTTAATTTAAATTAATTTTTAATGTAATATTTTTAATGTACAGTAAATATTGAAGTGCATTGTATTATGAATTTCCACAGTGAAAAGTCCTGTTAATTTGTTAGAATATACCTGAAGTCCTGTAGAATGAGTCTGCAGTGAAATTAGTGACTGGAAACAGTCAACTACAGTTTAATTTTAATTAATTTTAATATATTGTAATATTTTACTGTACAGTCTATATATAAAGGCGTTTTACAAAATAAATTGAACAGTTCTGTGAATATCGTAATTAATCGTATTTTCATATTTATTTATTTATTCCATATCCTCTCTGCTGGTAACAGTTTTATACTGGAAAAAAAATGTGACAAAGAATGACAATAAAGTGTTTATCCTTCATGTCAGCTCACTTGGAGCGGTTTCAGTGAATTTACCGTAAATATCACAATACAGGAGCATTACATTATATAGAGACGGCTGGCTTGACTACGGGGAAGCGAAAGACGGCTCACTTGACCGCAGTCAACGCTGCGTATGCATAAAAACATTGCGTACGTTGTTTTTCCCGCACACGCCACATGTATGAAAAGTGAACTTGCCGTGAGAATGTGCGGACTGCTACCTTTCGGGGTGCCGAGAGAATGTGCGGTGGCACCGCAAACTTTTGTTTGGCACTGTCTTTTATGCTCTATTTAAAACGTGTTTCATATCTAAACTAAAACTACCCCAACTTGCATTGTTTACAGATTGTAGCTCTCTGACAACGGAGGAAATTGCCATTTCCACCCTCAATAACCCGTTCTAAATATGAGGGGTTAGATGATGTTTTATCATCCATTATCATATTTTATATTTCCCCTGCATACTGCTGCTTTCTTGTCCAATAATAATATGTTGAAGTCTGTATGTTTAAGATTTTATGTTTTCTTAAGTCTATATATTCTGCTATTTAAACTATTTATATATACATATATAGCGAAATTCCCTCCGGGAATCAATAAAGTATTTCTGATTGTGATTATGGAGCGCATACATTTTTCACAGATATCCTGCTTTAATCACTGTGTCAAAATCCCGATCGCCGATTGTTTCCCCTTTCGTTTAACATGGAGATGTTAACGCTGCAGGTGCACAGCGATCCATGACCACAGATCCCTCTCCCAGGAGAAAAAACGTTTGTGGGAAATCCTTTCAGAATAAGTCAGGTGTTGTGCACATTTGAGCCCGTATGTGATGTTTAATTAGGACAACAAGTTAAGTGTGGCTTACAAACTGATGCGTAGAAATGATTTTGTCACGCATTACGCACTGGCTGATCTACGATTAACAACGGTGGAGTTTAGAAGGAGCATGTGTTGAGGGCAATGGCGTAGCCACGGGTGTGCCAGGGTGTGCCGGTGCCACCCACAGAGGCAGCTGGCACACCCAAAAAAATTGCCGTCAGATGATGCATTGCGACACCTGGGCAGGTGTGCACCCATCAGGAGTGATTCTGATTTGCGCTCCTTGTGGATTATGATCCTTGACAGACAGTTGTAAAGTGGGCGTAAGATGATTTCTACGCAAGCCTCGGCATTTATCAATTTGGGCGTGAGCGGAGGGTACGATCAGATCTCACGTCTGCTCTCAGCTCGTGTCTAATATCCTTCTCATTTTTTTCTGAAGCATTTCTAGATATTTCTAGATCTTTTTCTAGATTTTTTTTCTAGAATCTAGAAATGCTTTAGAAAAATCTAGAGAAAGATCAAGAAAACTCTAGAAATATCTAAAAAGATTTCAAAAATTAAAAGGATCTAGAAAAATCTAGAAAATGATCTAGAAATGCTCTTGTAAAAACTAGGAAAAAAATCCAGAAAAAGATTTTTTTTTAAATCTAGAATATGATCTAGAAAACAAATATCTAGAAAATCCAGAAAAAGATCTAGAAATATCTAGAAATGCTTTCAAAAAAATCTAGAGAAGGATTAATAAAAATCTAGAAAATAATCAAGAAAAATCTAGAAAAGCTCTAGATCTCTAGGTTTTTTTCAATCTCACTTTCTAGAGTTTTCTAGATCCGTCTCTAAGTTTTTCTAAAACTTTTCTAGATATTTCAAGACTTTTTTTTCAATTTGTTTCCTAGTTTTTCCTAGAGCTTTTCTAGATTTTTCTTGATCCTTCTCTAGATTTTTTTTAAAGCATTTCTAGATATTTCTAGATCTTTTTCTGGATTTTCTAGATTTTTTTTCTAGAATCTAGAAATGCTTTAGAAAAATCTAGAGAAAGATCAAGAAAAATCTAGAAATATCTAAAAAGATTTCGAATAATTAAAAGGATCTAGAAAAATCTAGGAAATTATCTAAAAATGCTCTTGTAAAAACTAGGAAAAAAATCCAGAAAAAGATTTTTTTTTAAATCTAGAATATGATCTAGAAAACAAATATCTAGAAAATCCAGAAAAATATCTAGAAATGCTTTCGAAAAATCTAGAGGATTAATAAAAATCTAGAAAATAATCAAGAAAAATCTAGAAAAGCTCTAGATCTCTAGGTTTTTTTCAATCTCACTTTCTAGAGTTTTCTAGATCCTTCTCTAAGTTGAAAAGTTTTGAAAGCTTTTCTAGATATTTCTAGACTTTTTTTCAATTTGTTTCCTAGTTTTTCCTAGAGCTTTTCTAGATTTTTTTTGATCATTTTCTAGATTTTTTCTTGATCCTTCTCTAGATTTTTTGAAAGCATTTCTAGATATTTCTAGATCTTTTATAGACCCACGTGAACCCTGTCGTAAGACGAAATATACACTCAGATCTGCGCTGGTTTCTACGCTCGCTTGATAAATGAGGGCCACTGTGTTTTGGCAACTCATCAGGCGTAAAGTTGACGGGGGACATCAGTTCTCGTCCCTTATTGAAGTCTTGGATTCATGTGACAAAGTTGTTTTTCCCAACATGAACGGTTTACTGCGTATTCTGTTGTCACTGCCTGTCACAAGTTGCTCTGTGGAGCGCCTGTTTTCGGTTGTGAACAGGATTAAATCAACCAGCAGAGCTACAATGCTCACAGAGAGACTTAACAGCATTTCGTTGCTCATGTTTGAAAAAGAGCTTGCGGAGAGACTGGACTCCGATGAAATAATAAATGCGTTCAAGGCCAAGCCACGCCGTCTCGCCCTGTAAATTCAGAGCACAGGTTAGCGCAATATCGTTGTGTCCTTTACTCTGCTGCTAAGCCCAATGTGTTCAGATGATTAAATAGTGTTTTTGATCACACGTAATGTGGATACGTTATGGCTACGTGCATCAGTATGTGCATGAATGTTATATTTCACTATGTTCATCTCATTGGGCACACAATGTCTGTGTGTGTGTTGTGTTTTTGCGGTGTGCTTTTTCTATTATTTTCAGTGTTTCCCACAGACCAGTTAGCAATGTGTGGTGCTCCACTGACACCGGTGGGTGAATCGAGTGTCACAGTGTGGTGCAGTCGGTCATCGGGTGGATGCAGCGGGCGGTGTTCAACACTTTCTGAAGCTGCCACATGAAAAAACCTGTTTCTATTGTTCTTCAGAGTCACCTGCTGAGACACTATAAAGATACTGCATTTCAGCTCAATCTTACTTCTTTAAAAGTAGGTTATTTAAGAGAAGACAACTAAAAACATTTTTACCAGAACCCTGCCTGGTTTCATTCCTCACCCCAACTAGTTCAATCTTTAGATTCTGTGACAGGAATGATTTGCACAAAACAACTTCAATTGGAGATTTTTATTTCAAATAATTAACTTAAGACCTACCTCAACCAATAACCTGTTCTAACTTTTTTGGTAAAATAATGTAAAAAATAAAATATATTAACACAAATAAAATAAAGAAAATAGAGAAACTACCTAAGGAACAAAGCCTGATTCAGATTCTGTAGCCTATTTAGTGCACAGCTTCATGTCCTATCAGAACACCTAATTTTTCTTGGCTTCCTGAAAAACAACTCAAGTCTCTTCATAAGGGACCTCCTTGGGTTCAGGCCCATTTATGGATAGTCTTGCTTGAGAAACAGCAAAAAAACAGCCACAGACAAATCAGAATTAAAATAGGCTACTTTCCCCACTAGTTTTTTTTTTTTTTTTAATTTAAAGTCTAAACTTCTCTGTTTCCACCTCACCTGTTGTTTCAGCAGCTGCCTGTCTTACAGGAGCATTTTGTCTGCTGTCCTCCTCTATTTCTCCCTGAGCACCACTGTTTGATGCCTATAGAACATTCAGATAAATTAACGTTTACGAGCCATTTGACTGTTCAACTTTGTTTCAGACTGATACCTCCTCATGCTGCTCCTTGTCCTCTTGACGAGTCCGTTTTTGCCGTGGAAAAAAACTTTCAATACTCATCTGGATTAAAGCAGGAAACATTCAGAAAAACTACTGATAACTACAACAATAACAATATTCATAATAACTTAAAAAATGTGGTCTATTCTTTTTGATTTGACTGTGGGCATAGTAGTCTACTCTATCCCCTCAAATATTAGGGCTGTAAAGTCCTAAATTCTTTAAATATATAACTTTATTATCATTTTAAACCCTTTTAGGTGAGAAAGTAGCCGTTTAGATCCCCAGTGCGTCGTTAATTTGTCTAAATACCAGCTGTTTACAATGTTGTTCGGACGAATTCGGCGCTACTCTAGCCGTCGTGAGCAACGCACTTCCGGTTACATTCACAAAAATAAAACGCCCGTTGCCCTTTATAACGTTAGAATTTGTGCTTTTACTTTGAAAACAGGAAGCGAACCTACCCTCGATGTAGCTAGCTTGAAGCAGCCGCTTTGACCTTGTCCCGTTAACGGCATTTAAGGAAACCATTAAATATGCCTTAACGTTACCGGAGAGTCTTGACAGCTCTGAGACCGGCCCGGTTCATTGTAAAACATTTATTTATTGATGTGAATGTGGTGTTTTCTGTGTGTTGGCTAACGTTACAGACGTTACAGTTTTTTTAATCCCCTAGAGAGGAAAAAAAAACAGAATCATTTTGTGGCGGTCGGTCTCTATTCTGTGGCGGTGCGCCACAGAATGGTCTATGTGTGGGAAACACTGATTCTGTTATGCTGGGCTTACACCAAACGATTTCCACAGTCCCAGACTAAAAATTGAAAGTCTTTAGTAAATCTAGCAGTTTTGTAGAATTTCAGTGTGAGACTAGGCTGTGACTAAAAACTCTAAACACTTCTTCTTTAGATGTGAGCAGGTGTGAGCTGATAGTCTTCCAGGAGTCTTTTCCAAATCTTTTCAAAGTCTTCTGGTGTATAGGTAGCATTATCGATTTATTAGAGAGCACGTCACAAGTGAATGTTTAGACCTGCTGTAAACTAACTGTTGATTATTACTGAAGAGAATATGTGGATATGTTGTTGTTGTGTTAATAATGTTGTATTCCAGAGACACATTCTTTTGAATGTTTGTGGAGGTGTTGAAAATAAATTTGGCACACCCAGTTTTGCTGGTGCACACCCAATGTCTTTTTTCTGGCTACGCCAGTGGTTGAGGGACACTTCTGTCATGGTGCGGGTCTCTGATCTGGCTGGGTTAACAGCCACAGTGACACCTTGTTGCTGATCCCAGACTTGAGGCAACAAAAAGCAAATTTTTCCTGCCCCTGGTTACATTGAGCTGCATATCGAAAACTTCCCAATCATATTTATCAAGTCTCTCTCTCTCACATTGTGACTAATAAATGTTTAAACAGTGACAATCTTTCTTACACTATACTGTCAGTGCTACCTTTCGCCTCTGGATTATCTTGTGAAAACACTTGAACATTTATTATGTCATGTTTCTTGATTTGTTTGAGCTTTAGATGCATCAGTGGGACTTGTCTCCATCCTCTGTGACTCCTGCGGCCAGCCTCATGGCCAAGTGTGTCTCCAGAGAGCTTTTGTCTCAGGTCAGAGGTCATATTGTTTCATTTACTCATGAACATCAGCTTCCTGTGGGAGAAAATAAAACTTTAAACGATCAGATACAAGCCGTGAAATAAATGTCAGCTGTTCTGTCTCCACCTGTCCTCCTGTCCAGGAGGGAATAGACTCCGCCTCCTCATGGCTAAGCCCCACCTTCTCTTCTCAGCTGCATGAGGCTGAGCAGCGAATCAGAACACAGAGACAGCTGGAGCAGGTATGCCTCAGTGTGACATCACATCCTGTTTACATGAAGCTCTTAATGAAGTCAGATATAATTCATTTTATATAACTTATTGCAGCTGCAGCTGCAGGTGGATCTGCTGCAGGCGGAGAAGGAGACCACTGACGTCTCGCACACCTTCCACCTCAGTGAGTCTCCATCATCTTAATACCAAAAACTTTCTGTTGATGGTGGACTTTGTCCTGATAAAGTCAGAGTGAAACTGTTTGTGCTGCAGCTCGCAGGTTCCAGATGTTGCAGATGTTCTGCAGTCATCTGCAGGACCTCCTGAAGGACCAGAACCACCTGAGGCAGAGACTCCTGAGACCGCCGGGCCGCACCGACCTGCCCATCCAGGCTCCGCTGCACAGGTACACACCTGAATTCTGTGGGACCCGGTCTCTCTGAGCTCAGACCAGGACCGGTCTCTCTCTGAGCTCGGACCAGGAACCTGGCTGCTGCAGACCTGGACCAGGAGCGGTCCTGGTCTGGAGCTGTCAGATGTTAAAGGCTGACTGTGTCTACAGGTCTGTGGTGGACTTGATGGCACTTCTGCTGGACTTCATAGGGACTCTGGAGGAGAAGCTGAAGGTGGTCCGCTGCAGTCCTACTGCCAGAGACCGCCTTGCTCAGCTGGTCAGTCACATGACTTCCTGTCAACAGAATCTGTTTTAATATGAAACAAACGTATTTAACTCTTCTTCTCCTGTTTCAGAATTCGTCTCTGGTTCAGTTACTGACTCACGTCTCCGTACTCCAGAATATGTCCAATCAGCTTCAGAGGAGGAGTGACTGCTCCGCATGATGACCTCTGACCCCTCAACTCCTCCTCCTCCTGCTCCTCCTCCTTTATTAGGTTTTTTTTTTATTATTGTGTCAAATATTGAAGACTTGATTGTTGTTTTTGTAATAAAATCAGATTTTGGTGAAATGTTCCTTCTGTGTCTTCAGCATGAAACTGATTGTTTTAAACTTTAAACTCCTCCTCCTGACCTGCAGCGGGTCAGCTGGTGAGGTCTGTCAGGGTTATTTCGCTAATAAATAACACTAGCTCTTGAAGGTTAGGGTCAGAGTTAGGCTTTAAAATCCACTGACATTAGGTTTATGACCGACCCGCGGGCCATTATAAAGTAAGACTACACCAAACACCAAATTAATAACGGTCACAGTGGAGAGAGAGAGAGATGTCTAAAGGTGAAGGAGGTAGAGTCAGGGAGAGGCGCCGGTCTGGGCTGTGAACTCTCCCCCGCCGGACTGGGCTGTACACTCTACCTCCCCCTACTCCCTCATTTACATGAGGGAAGAGAGGAGAGAAGGTGAATAAAACCTAAATTTAAATTAGTGGATAATTTTCAATTTAAAGTGGTCACAGTGTTTAAATTTCAGGTAGGTTTTATTTATACATTCCAAGTTGGTTGTGGATAAGGTTCGAGCTCACTGTCCGAGGCACGGGGTAGGGTCAGGAGATGGTCCCGTCAGAGGGGGTTGGTTCTGTCAGAGGGGGGATGGTCCCGTCAGAAGGGTGATGTCCCGTCAGAGGGGGTTGGTCCCGTTAGGGGGGGATGTCCCATCAGAGGGGGGATGGTCCCGTTAGAGGGGGGATGTCCCGTCAGAGGGAGAACAGCAGGAAGCCGGAGAACACGCTGAAGTTTCGGGAGTCGTCGTAGAGCCTGTAGCTGGCCGGCAGACTGAGGTGGACCCCGTCACCCTCCTCCAGTTGCAGTGCCACTCCGTTGGACGTGGAGGCATAGCCGCCATGGTCATTCAGGTTCAGGCTGAAGGTGATTGGCTGATTGTTCCTGTACAGGTAGAGTCCCATGTAACCTTTGAGGTAATCTGCAGCCGTGAAGCTGAAGAAGTAAAGTCCTCTGACAGGAGCTGTGAACACACCTGACGCAGAGCCGAGAGGACAAGAGTAAATAATAACAGTAAATAAATGACAAAAGACAAGTAAATGTCAGAGATGAATTATTATACAGTAGTGATCCATATAATAGCAGTCCAATGTGACGAACCAGATTAATCCAGATTTTTAGTATATTTTTTATTGCTACATGGCAAACAAGGTACCAGTAGGTGCAGTAGATTCTCAGAAAACCAACAAGACCCAGCATTCGTGATAGGCACGCTCTTAAGGCTGTGCAATTGGGCAATTAGTTGAAAGGGGGGTGTTCAAAAATATAGCAGTTTCTGCCGTTGACTTTACAAACACAAGACTATTTTGTACAAACTTTTTTTCTTCTAGGATTTAGCAATCCTGTGAATCACTAAACTAATAGTATAGTTGTTTGACCACAGTTTTTTATGACTGCTTCACATCTGTGTGACATGGAGTCAACCAACTTGTGGCACCTTTCAGCTGTTATTTCAGCTGTTCCAAGATTCTTTAACAACATTCCACAATTCATTTACATTTCTTGGTTTTGCTTCAGAAACAGCATTTTTTATGTCACCCCACAAGTTCTCAATTGGATTAAGGTCCGGGGATTGGGCTGGCCACTCCATAACATCAATGTTGTTGGTTTGGAACCAAGATTTTGCTTGTTTACTAGTGTGTTTGGGGTCACTGTCTTGTTGAAACACCCATTTCAAGGGCATGTCCTCTTCAGCATAAGGCAACATGACCTCTTCAAGTATTTTGACATGTGCAAACTGATCCATGATCCCTGGTATGTGATAAATAGGCCCAACGCCATAGTAGGAGAAACATGCCCATATCATGATGCTTGCACCACCATGCTACACTGTGTACTGTGGCTTGAATTCAGAGTTTGGGGGTCGTCTCACAAACTGTCTACGGCCCTTGGACCCAAAAAGAACAATTTTACTCTCAACAGTCCACAAAATGTTCCTCCATTTCTCTTTAGGCCAGTTGATGTGTTCTTTGGCAAATTGTAACCTCTTCTGCACATGCCTTTTTTTTAACAGAGGGACTTTGCGGGGGATCCTTGTAAATAGATTAGCTTCACACAGATGTCTTCTAACTGTCACAGCACTTACAGGTAACTCCAGACTGTCTTTGATCATCCTGGAGCTGATCATTGGCTGAGCCTTTGCCATTCTGGTTATTCTTCCATCCATTTTGATGGTTGTCTTACGTTTTCTGCCACGTGTCTCTGGTTTTGCTCTCCATTTTAAAGCATTGGAGATCATTTTAGCTGAACAGCCTATAATTGTTTGCACCTCTTTATGAGTTTTCCCCTCTCCAATCAACTTTTTAATCAAAGTACTCTGTTCTTCTGAACAATGTCTTGAACGACCCATTTTTCTCAGGCTTTCAAAGAGAAATACATGTTAAACAAGTGCTGGCTTCATCCTTAAATAGGGGCCACCTGATTCACACCTGTTTTTTCACAAAATTGATGACCTCACTGATTGAATGCCACACTGCTATATTTTTGAACACCCCCCTTTCAACTAATTGCCCAATTGCACAGCCTTAAGAGCGTGCCTATCACGAATGCTGGGTCTTGTTGGTTTTCTGAGAATCTACTGCACCTACTGGTACCTTGTTTGCCATGTAGCAATAAAAAATATACTAAAAACCTGGATTAATCTGGTTAGTCACATTGGACTGCTATTATATTGAACACTACTGTATATTATTCGCTTATTTAGTTTTGGATGTATTAATATATTTAAAAATATATATTTATTGATGTTTAGCATATAAATCACTTTGTGCTGTATATAAATTTTAACATCATTTTTTCACTAGTTTTTGAAAGGGAAAAGATTTAGGCAACTACAACCAAACAAAAATTATTTAGAAATATATAATTTTAGAGGAAAATATATATTTCTGATGCTGTTCAGATAAAAAGACAAGATGTTTTTTCATTGATAACTCAAACTCTGAGCTTCATGTTTACCCGCTGTCTGGTTGTAGGCGCGGCCAATGTTGGTGATGGTTTTGGAGAAGATCAGAGTCGTCTCCTGGTCAAACGGTCCGACTGATCCTGAATCAGTCAGACCGGCTGAGAATGCCACCTTCAGCTCACCTGCAGGAAAACATTCAAACAATATGCTTTTAGATTTAGGGCCAAACTTTTATATCCTGAAGGAAAACTAAATATTTGATATTAAAATATAAGTTGAAAATATTTTATGGATAAAACAAACTACTGTATGTTTCTTTACCTGAGTTTGTGTTTGTGAGCTGCTGCAGATGATCCTCAGTTTCATTCAGTCTGAGGCTTAAAACTGACAGTTCACACAAAAGGAAACTGATCAGAATTAGGTTTTTAACTAACTAAAGAGGCTTCCGGGTCACTGAGCAGCATGGTGGTGTAGGAGCGCAGCTCTCGCCGCTACAAACTTTTGCAACGCTTTTTGCAGTGTCTCACTTTGTCATCTGGCACACAAATTAATGCCAAACTCTAACAAAAGAAACAACGACAATATGGAGCCTTTAACTCCATCGCCCACCTCTTACCAAGAGGATAAGAAGCAAAAAACAGCTTTTGACGGCGTCCTCCAAACAAATGAATTCCAGCGCACAGCTGATTCAACTGCCGCAGATGGCTTCTCGATCTTATCTATTGTTCTCGGAATCTCCAAGTCAATCCCCGAAATCAAGCATTCTCTGGAAAACATCCGCAAGGAGGTCAGTAACACGAGCGCGACAGTTTCTGTGATGCAAGCAGATTTGTTGTGCATGAAAACTAAGGGGCGGAGGGGGGTGATGCCATTGCATTTCTCCAGTGTCAGCTACCTGTATGGCTGCCCAGTCTCTCAGCCCGTTGGAAGATTCAGATTGAAAGAGCGCATCGGATCTATACGGCTGCAAAGTCGGACAGCAAAAGTTTCAACACTGATCTTCAAACTTCTCCGCTACTCTGACAGGAAAGCAATCATGGACGCCTACAGAGCTGGATCACAAGCTACTCTTATTTGCCGACTACTCTCCTTTCACCTCCAGGCTGAAGAAAGCTTTCGCCCAAGTGATGTCCAGTTTGCGTAAGAAAGGCATCCAGCACTTTCTCATCTATCCAGCGAAGCTGAAGGTAACCCATAACAGCAAGCAGTACCTGTATGAAACTCCGGAGGATGTGGAGAAATTCCTGGCTGAACTGGAATGAGCTGAACAACATGCAGTTTGAATCCCTTCTACGTGAGGTGAACTTTATTTTATTTATTTATTTTTAATTTTTCTCCTCTCACAGGTGCTAGTCTCACAACTAACATTCACAGATTGACACACACACACACACACACACACACACACACACACACACACACGGACGACTACGGACATGGGCCAGGCCTGCTGTAGAACCTGATAATGTAATAAATTCCCGTTAATGTAATAACCCCGTTAATGTAATAAAAATCTGCACTTGAGTCCATTGAAAATGTAATAAAACCTGATAATGTAATAAAGTGCATTTCCCAATAATGTAATAAAGTGCATTTCCCAATAATCTAATACACTTTTTACCAATAATGTAATAAAGTATTACATTAATGGGAAGTTATTACATTATCAGGTTAGCCTTCATTTCGCAAGTCCTGATAATGTAATAATTCCCCAATATTGTAATAATTTAACAGCAGACCACCCATTACTTGAGTTCAAGTGGTGATACTGTGTAGGCAACTCTAGCTCAAGAGCTCTAGCGCCACCAACAGGTCAAAGTTGAATGTTTATTAACTTTTGACCCGTTCATCCGTTTTTCTCAAAGGATGAATCACTGGAACCCTTGGGCCAATCCGAGCTCAATGCATCCTCAATGGGGTTTTTCGGCCATATTGGATTTTCTGACATCTTTGATTTGATCAAAAACCTTTAAAAGGCCTCTCTTATCACAAATTTTGTCTAACCTTCTCTAAACTTGGCCCAGATGATCTTCCGACCATGACACACAAATGCATTTAACATCTTCTTAAAATTCAAAGGCACTTGGCTGTGACAGCCAATCACACTTGATGGTGAGGCCGCCAAACAGGAAGTAAGCCCATTTCTCAGTAACCCTTTAGCATATCTTAACCAAACTTGGTACAAATGACATCATGACATCATCATATGACCCAAAACATCTGGTGACCTTTGACCTCTAGGGGGCCACATATTCTGTCCAATCTTCATGAAACTTGAACAAATTCATGAAGTTGAACAAATGTGTCAAACAATTTTTTCAAATTCAAAACCATTTGGCCCTCTGACAGCCATGATAATCTTGAGTGCAATATCACTAGAATGCATTGGTGCAAGTGCTTCAAATTTGGTATGAGTGTTTGTAGGGACTTAAAGATTAATTGATTTGATGATGAAGGTCAAAGGTCTCTCCTTATATGTCCTTGATACACATGTTTCAAATTAAGCAGCTAGTTCAGTGAGCTCAGCAACATTGCAAAATTTTAGCCAGTATATTGCATCCACTCTAGTTGTTTCTAGTTGTTATTATTATTACTACTATTATTGTCTTTAATCATCTCCAGTAATATATTATTACTACTAATACGAATAATCAAAAATATAGTATTACATTACAAGTATTGCATTACCTAAATAGTTTTTCTAACTACATGCTGTATGGAGTAAGACCGCTGTCAAAAAGATGTGTCCATGTTATAAGCATTCGTATTTGTAATGATAAACATTTGTGTGTAAATAAAAAAGTTGTACCCAAAATTCTGCTGTCACACACATGAGTCTGATAAATTATTAGGGTTAGGATTGTTTTTATGTGAGTATGAATCTAAAAGCTGTGAGTGCAAAGTCTTGTGAATACAACTCTAATTTCTACGACTACGAGTCTTCACTGTGAACACGAATTCAAGTTTGTGGGTACGAGTCGAAAAACTGTTGAAATGACGTCACAGGCAGGTCACAGGCAGGTCACAGGGGAAAGCAATCGAACCCCGAAAAATGCGCCGAAGGATGGCTGACAACATGGACACCGTCGGGGAAGCATCATCATCATCATCACAGGTAAAGTAAATAACACATCCAACATTTATTTATTTTTATTTAGTTGTTTATTTCATGAAATTGTACTGTTTTGAATAATATGAAGTTTATGGACATTAAGACATTCTGCTTTAGCTTACAAGCTAACCACATGTCAGTTACTGCTTGTGTAACCAAACAATAGAATTAGTCAGAGTCCTGACAGCAGTTTACTATCAATCCAGAATTTATTTATTATATACATGTATATCTGAGATCAGACACACAAGTGTGGTTTGCATGGGTCCAGACTAGTAATATTAATTAATAATTTAATAATTGATATTTGTTGTATTAACTTGCATGCTAATGATTGGCATACATTATTTTGCTAAAAATACAAAATTATTTTTTATGTCTGTCCAGCCTATGTGGGATAGAGATAGAGAGATCAGTATCTATCTCTAGAGTCCTAGAGATAGATACTGTATGTTGGTAAATTACTATGTTAACAGTGGCATTTAGCCTAATGCATCAAACTTGTTGTTTACAGGGACCAGTAGCTGCTCGGTTATCGGAACGTCTGAAATCAAGGATTACAGATGTGTTGAATCAACCACACTTGAATTTGGACTATTTACAATACATTGTAAATCAAGAAACATTCATTGTGACGGCTGCCTCCAGTACTTTAAACATCCCAGCTGAAATTGTGGAGTGTCTTTTATCCCTTCAAAGTAAGATCCACGTAGCTGTTTCCCAAGAGAGTCCCTGTGCTTTTATTAGAGTTGGAGGACGAGGCCGACCAAAGTTTTTAAAACAGTACAATTTCATGAAATAAACAACTAAATAAAAATAAATAAATGTTGGATGTGTTATTTACTTTACCTGTGATGATGATGATGCTTCCCCGACGGTGTCCATGTTGTCAGCCATCCTTCGGCGCATTTTTCGGGGTTCGATTGCTTTCCCCTGTGACCTGCCTGTGACCTGCCTGTGACGTCATTTCAACAGTTTTTCGACTCGTACCCACAAACTTGAATTCGTGTTCACAGTGAAGACTCGTAGTCGTAGAAATTAGAGTTGTATTCACAAGACTTTGCACTCACAGCTTTTAGATTCATACTCACATAAAAACAATCCTAACCCTAATAATTTATCAGACTCATGTGTGTGACAGCAGAATTTTGGGCACAACTTTTTTATTTACACACAAATGTTTATCATTACAAATACGAATGCTTATAACATGGACACATCTTTTTGACAGCGGTCTTACTCCATAATGCTGGTACCAAAGGCTCATCGATAGCTGTCCAGTGTATAAAGTCCCTTGTTTTATTATAAATGTATTTTATATTCTATATTTACTTCAATTAGTCTATCTACTAAAACATGGAGGGCAAATGAGGCTTTAGTTAGTGAAGTTATTTCATATAATATTCACATTCAATAACGATAATACATTGTCGATTTGCTATTGGTTTATGGATTATACACCAGTTCAGTATATGGATGCCGAAAGAAAGTTCAAATCCATGTTCAAAATAGCCATAATGAAGACATCAACCATACAGAAGTTCTAAAATGGTGGCTCTAAAATGAGGTTGCTTTTCTGGATAGGTTACTTTTGTTGTGTGTTGAAATTAACTGAACAAATACAAAAATTGTTGCATTTGGAGTCCACTGCCATTTGCCAGTAATATTTAAAAAGTTCAGAGCACTGTTGGTAACACTATATAGTACTGGCTTTTCTGGATATAGGTTACTTTTGTTGTGTGTTGAAATTAAATAAATAAACAAATACAAAATTGTTGCATTTGGAGTCCACTGCAATTTGCCAGTGATATTTAACAAGCTCAGAACACAGTTGGTAACACTTTATTTTACAGGGTCCCTAATACAATGTATCCAACCTATGTACTTAGTAAAAAGTAAAGTGTTACTGCACTGTTTGAGCAGTGCTTTGTAGCCTAATATTGCTGTTGATTATGTGAAAATGTTCTGAAAGCACTAGGCACAAGTAGTTACATATAGTTTGAAATACAAAATAATCCATTCCAAAAACGTATAAAAGCTGCAAGCAATGATGAAGGGGCATGTATAGTGGATGGCACCAAGGCTGGTTGAGACCAGGTTTTTTTCCTAGGTTCTAAGCTGGTTTAATGTCAATAAGAGTTAAAGTTTAACACCAGGATGCTCAAAGATCAGAATGGCAGCCAAATTCTGATGAGCAAAATAGTTTTGGAGCTATTTGGAGAGGTCTGGCAATATCACCAGACATTGAAAAATAAGTTTGCAATCACCAAATTGTTTAGGTGTTCCCAGGATGACGTCATGACTCTATATACCAAGTTTGGTTAAGATATGTTAAAGGGTTGCTGAGAAATAGGCTAACTTCCTGTTTGGCGACTTAGCCATTAAGTGTGATTGGTTGTCACGGTCAAGCACCTTTAGACTTCAAGAAGCTGTTGAATGCATTCGTGTGTAATGGATACCTCGTTTGTGAAACACGGATGAATGGGTCAAAAGTTAATAAACATTCAACTTTGACCTGTTGGTGGCGCTAGAGCTCTTGAGCTAGAGTTGCCTACACAGTATCACCACTTGAACTCAAGTAATGGGTGGTCTGCTGTTAAATTATTACAATATTGGGGAATTATTACATTATCAGGACTTGCGAAATGAAGGCTAACCTGATAATGTAATAACTTCCCCTTAATGTAATACTTTATTACATTATTGGTAAAAAGTGTATTACATTATTGGGAAATGCACTTTATTACATTATCGGGAAGTTATTACATTATCAGGTTTTATTACATTTTCAATGGACTCAAGTGCAGATTTTTATAACATTAACGGGGTTATTACATTAACGGGAATTTATTACATTATCAGGTTCTACACCCACGCTGTCACAGTGGGACTAACGCTTATATTGTACATTTATCCCTTCTCCTATCTACGTTCATCTTGGCTTAATCTGTTTGAATCAAGTGTTCATTTTATTTTTGATTTATGAATATATATATATATATATATATTTTTTTTTTTCATATGAAGTATTAATGGGTCCATTAAAAGGGGGATCTGTTCCTTCTGATGCTTCTTTACATAATTTTGCTTGGTCATTTGATTTATGATTGCAAGATGGTATTTAAAAAAAGAAAAAAGGGGGAGGGAAAAAGAAGGAGGGAAGAAAAGGGGGAAAGGATAAATCTGGTTAGTTTAATACTTTACTGGCCATATATTTTCCCTGTTTGTTTGATTGTTGTTGGGTTTTTTGCATGTTAATTAAAAGTAAAAAACAACAACTATTAATAATCAAATAAAGTAATAAAAATGAAATGAAATAAAATAAAATTTAAGATTAAACACTGTAAAGAACTTATTTGTTTTATATTGGTTTGTAGATGGCTCCTCATTGCTGTGTCAGCAGCCCCAAAGAAGCTCTTGTATGCTCTCATCTACCGGTGCCTTCACAGGGGTTACTCAGGGCTGTCCCCTGGCATACCGGTCTCTTTTTGTTTGTTCTCCCCAGCTAATAATCAGCTACTTATGTGCACTTATTTTATTCTGCCAATTTCTGTGTATCTCTCTAATTTTCTACTTTGGATTACTCTTTACTGCAACTTCATGTTGCCTTTTGTTTTGTTTGTTGCATCTTTCTTCAGTGGATTACTTATCTGTGCTTAGGTCACTACCCTATAGGTTATTTTACTTTATTTTAGGAGCCTCACTCAGTGTTCAATGTATTGTCTTGTCTTACTTGTGTACATGCCCTTCAGAAATTGTGTTGCACTGGCAAACTTCCTCACTTAAAGAGAATCATGTCTGGTCTTAATCTTTGACTTTAAATGTGCGAGGGTTAAACTCTCCAGTAAAAAGACTGAAGTGCCTGCAATATTTAAAACAGAAAAATGTGGATATCGCCTTAATGCAAGAAACTCACTTGAAGTCTGTTGATGTCATCCGATTCCAGAATAAACCGTACAAAGTGTTAGTTTCTTCCTCTGCCCTAAATAAGACGAAGGGAGTGCTAATATTGACTAGAAGAAAATTATAATTTTCTTTAAAATCCTCTGGTTATGACAGTGAAGGAAGATTTTGTTACGCAATAGTGACCCTTAACAATACTAAAATCTGTCTGGCCTCAATCTATGCTCCTAATGTCTTGAATCCTGATTTTTTTTTAATTCATCAAATCCACTTTGTTGTCACTTCCTGATGCTACTCTGATCCTGGCAGACGACTTTAATTTGTTAGTTGATCCTGATGTGGACTCCTCCAGTTCTGTATCAGCTTCAAAAAGGGCCTCATCCGCCTATATAACATCTTTTCTAAGAGATTTAAACATAGTTGATATCTGGCGTTTATTAAATCCAACTGCCAAGGATTATACCTTTTTTTCATCACGACATCATTTATTCTCTCGTATCGATTACTTCTTTATTTCTCCGATTTTATTAAAGTGCACGTCCTGTGCATCCATACTTCCCATGTTACTTTCTGATCACTCCCCAATCATACTCTCTCTGGATAACGTCCTAGGACAGGCTAAAGTTAAGAGATGGCGATTTAATACAACTCTATTGTTTAATAAGAATTTTTTTGCATATATCACTCAGAGTGTGAGTGATTTCTTGTCTCTTAACTCTGATTCAGATGTAAATCCTCATGACCAATGGGAAGTAATTAAGTGTCACATAAGAGGAGCATGCACCTCTTTTTCTTCGTACCTGAATAAAAGTCGTTGTGAAAAAATTGAGAAAATTGTCTCTTTGACAATAGCCCTTTTTGAATCCCAACAAAAATCTAACTATAGCGAGCACAGGCAGACATTGCTATCTTCAGCTAAATTAGCATATAAGTCACTTACCACTGCACAGGCTGAATACCTTCATATGAGAACTCGACAAAGGCATTATGAATATGCTGAAAGACCCAGTAGGCTCCTGGCTTTAAAATTAAAGAAATCTGAACAGTTGGCCTCTAAAGAGTGTGTTAGAGATGGAAATGGTAGGTTGTGCACCCATCCATCTGATATAAATTATGCTTTTACTTCTTTTTACTCTACTTTGTACTCTTCTGAAACATCTAATGAGAGCCATGATATGGTAGAGTTTCTTAACTCTCTGAACCTACCGTCTCTTTCGCCTACGCAGGCTTGTCAACTAGACGCTCCTAATACTCTAAAAGAGCTCAAGGATGCTCTAGATGTGATGCCAAAAAACAAATCGCCTGGTCTGGATGGAATTCCTCCTGAATTGCTTTCTGAGCTTTGGCATATAGTAGGTCCTATCCTCCTTGACTCTATTAACTATTTTTTCTTGGTTGGCTCTTTTCACAGAGATCAAAAAATAGCATTAATTTCTCTTCTTTAGAAAAGGATAAAGACCCAATGGAGTGCGCTAGTTATCGCCCTTTATCGCTTCTTAACTGTGATCTCAAATTATTTGCTAAAGTGCTTTCGAGGAGGTTAGATTCATGTATCACATCTCTAATCCATCCAGACCAGACCGGGTTTGTTAAGAGCCATTTGGCTTCTGACAACATCCGCCATTTATTACATATAATCGAGGCATCAACTGACGACCCCCCATGGGCTGTATTATCTTTAGATGCAGAGAAGGCCTTTGATCGCGTAGAATGGAATTATTAGTGGGCAGTGTTGTATCGTTTTGGTTTCGGACCCATCTTCATAAAGATGGTTCGTACACTTTACTGCTCTCCTTCTGCGCGTGTTCAAGCGGGTCACCCTGGCTCCTCTAACTTCACTTTATCAAGAGGAACCAGGTAAGGTTTCCCTCTTTCTCCGGGCCTTTTTGCCCTGGCTTTGGAACCATTAGCCCAGGCAGTCAGGGAAAGTCAAGACATTCTCCCTATTACAATTAAAGGAACACAGCATCATATTTCTTTGTACGCGGACGATATTTTATTGTACTTGTCAGACGTTGTCAGCTCGGTCCCTAATGTCTTTACTCTCTTTAGTAAGTTTGGCTCCTTCTCTGGTTATAAAATAAATTGGTCAAAATCCACACTCATTTTTTCAAAGAACTTAATTTTTTATGTAGGAAATTTATATGGAGGGATAAACCTCCCAGGATTAGCTTATCCACTCTTTCCCGTCCCAAATCTTTAGGTGGCCTCTCCCTTCCTAACTTTAAATACTATTACTGGTCCTTCCAATTAAGAGCCATTAACACGTGGATGGATACCTCATCAGATGCATCATGGCCTACGTTAGAAAATGCTTTGTCTGCCCCAAACAGAATTCAAGACTTACCATTCTCTGTTATCAAACAAGAAAATGTAGAACGCTTTATGGGTCCTATTATCTCAAACACATTATCTGTCTGGTGTTGCATAGAAAAACATTTTTCCATGGAATGTAAATTTCATGAACTTTCACCTATCTGGCATAATAATGCCTTGCTCTCTGGGTCTGTACCTTTGGAATTTTCACAATGGTCAAAACAAGGTATACACGTGTTAGGCAACATTTTTAACCATCAAGGACTTTGTTCCTTTCAAGATCTGAAGGATCGTTACTCACTTCCAGGCACTTCTTGGTTTTTTTATCTTCGGCTTCGCACTGTACTCAAAACATATGGTGTTCCTTGGACTGCTCCTTTAATTCAGCACCCCTTGGTAACTATTCTTACGAACAGAACCAAACTGGTCGCATCAACATATAAGAAACTCTCCTTACATAATTTAAAACCACTTCCAATAATCAAAAGCTGGGAAAATTACTTTAAATCCTACAAGATAGAGTGGAGGTGGTCTATCATTTGGAACACAATTTTCTCTTCATCTAAAAATTCAGCCCACCAGATCATTCATTATAAATTTGCACATAGATTTTATTTCACTCCAGAGCGCAGATTTAAAATGAAATTAACTGACAGTGACTGTTGCACTAAATGCACTGAAGCTTTGAAGGGAGACTTGCTACATATGTTTTGGTCCTGTTCAGTTGTCAAACCTCTTTGGAAATATATAAATGATATTACTAACACTATTATAGATAAAGTTTTTCCCTTATGTCCTATTCTATATCTTATTGGATCTAATCCCAACATTTTAGTTTCATTTCAGCAGAAAAGAATAATACTAGCAGCTTCTATGGCTGCCAAGAAAACCATTATAAAGAACTGGTTTGAACCTGTCACGAATTTCAAGAGAACCTGGCCTTTATTGTTTTTTGATGTCTGTCTTCTTGAGAGGTCGACAGCCAGGATTAATAATGCTAGACCTGAAACCATACTCAATTGGTCTAAAGCTATTGCTGTGGTCCAAGGGTTACTTTGAATTTAATTAACGTTTCATATGATTCTCTTTTTATCCTGGAATCTGTGTATATTACCAGTCTCTCTATATTTCTGTTTGGGCTAAATGCATGTTGTTGGTTTTTTTTTTTACGTTCTTTTGTTTATTTGTCTGTTTTCGCCATGTGGCTTTGTACTGGTGTATCGTTGTTTTCATTTTTGTTGTTGTGGTTGTCCTTTATAATATTCTTTGTATGTTGTTTGTGTGTACATTATGTCAAATTTGTAAATATGTTTCTGAGTCTTTGTTGTCTAGAATTGTGTTTTAGTGTTTTGTTTTCATATTGTGGCTCCTAATGAGTAATCCACTGTTCTTTTCTTTGTATATTCGTTAATAAAAATTATATAAAAGAAAAAAAAAAACGCAGTGAAATTAATCAACAGTTAGTTTGAAACCTTCAGAGAGTTACCTGAGTTCTGTGTGTGCAGATGTTCTAGCTGTTTCTCACTGATTCCCAGTCTGACCTCCAACTCTGAAGAGGAAACAGTACATTTCTGATTACCATTCATAATTAAAATAATAATTATAATTATAAAAAAATAAACAGTCTACCTGTAGTGTTGTTGTGTTTGTCTGTCAGTCTGGACTCCAGAGAGGAAAGCTCAACAGACTGAACTGAAAACACAAAATCAAAACCACCAAAATTTGACAATAAAAAGCATTAGAATATTAACGTTTATTGTCATTAGTTATAATAATGTATTTCTTATTAAAGTCAGTTTTGTTGTTTTTTTGTTTTTTTTGTTTTGTTATTCAGGTTCTGTGAAGAACCCTCATATGTTTGAACCATCAGGGATCAATCATGTTTATGAAGGAGTTTGTCTGGGAAACCTGCTGGATCCTTTACAGTTTATAAAGGAGTTCCTCAGGGAAACCTGATGAATCCTCTACAGTTTCAGCATGAAGATAAATGTTGAAGGTTTTTACCTGAGTTCTGTGTGTGCAGATGTTCCAGCTGTGTCTCACTGACTCTCAGTCTGACCTCGAGATCTTAAAAAAAACGTAATGTTTAGTGAAATAGTTAATAAAAGATGAATTCAGAGTAATATTGAGGAGTTGATGATGTTACCTGCAGTGTGATTCTGCAGCTGTTCCAGCTGTGTCTCAGAGGAACTCAGTCTGACCTCTAGAACTGATCAACAATCACATTTTATATCTTTGCTGAGTCTGAATTTGAACTCCTGCTCAGATTAAAAAACTTAATCATGAGTCTACCTGTAGTGTTGTTGTGTCCGTGAGTCACTCTGGACTCCAGAGAGGAAAGCTCAACAGACTGAACTGAAAACACAAAATCAAAACAACCAAAATTTGACAATAAAAAGCGTTAGAATATTAACATTTATTGTCATTAGTTATAATAATGTATTTCTTATTTAAGTCAGTTTTGTTGTTTTGTTTTGTTATTCAGGTTCTGTGAAGAACCCTCATATGTTTGAACCATCAGTGGTCAATCATGTTTATGAAGGAGTTTGTCTGGGAAACCTGCTGGATCCTCTACAGTTTATAAAGGAGTTCCTCATGGAACCATGATGGATCCTCTACAGTTTATAAAGGAGTTCCTCAGGGAAACCTGATGAATCCTCTACAGTTTCAGCATGAAGATAAATGTTGAAGGTTTTTACCTGAGTTCTGTGTGTGCAGATGTTCCAGCTGTGTCTCACTGACTCTCAGTCTGACCTCGAGATCTTAAAAAAACGTAATGTTTAGTGAAATAGTTAATAAAAGATTAATTCAGAGTAATATTGAGGAGTTGATGATGTTACCTGCAGTGTGATTCTGCAGCTGTTCCAGCTGTGTCTCAGAGGAACTCAGTCTGACCTCTAGAACTGATCAACAATCACATTTTATATCTTTACTGAGTCTGAATTTGAACTCCTGCTCAGATTAAAAAACTTAATCATGAGTCTACCTGTAGTGTTGTTGTGTCCGTGAGTCACTCTGGACTCCAGAGAGGAAAGCTCAACAGACTGAACTGAAAACACAAAATCAAAACAACCAAAATTTGACTATAAAAAGCGTTAGAATATTCACATTTATTGTCATTAGTTATAATAATGTATTTCTTATTTAAGTCAGTTTTGTTGTTTTGTTTTGTTATTCAGGTTCTGTGAAGAACCCTCATATGTTTGAACCATCAGGGATCAATCATGTTTATGAAGGAGTTTGTCTGGGAAACCTGCTGGATCCTCTACAGTTTATAAAGGAGTTCCTCATGGAACCATGATGGATCCTCTACAGTTTATAAAGGAGTTCCTCGGGGAAACCTGATGAATCCTCTACAGTTTCAGCATGAAGATAAATGTTGAATGTTTTTTACCTGAGTTCTGTGTGTGCAGATGTTCCAGCTGTGTCTCACTGACTCTCAGTCTGACCTCGAGATCTTAAAAAAAAACGTAATGTTTAGTGAAATAGTTAATAAAAGTTGAATTCAGAGTAATATTGAGGACTTGATGATGTTACCTGCAGTGTGATTCTGCAGCTGTTCCAGCTGTGTCTCAGAGGATCTCAGTCTGACCTCTAGAACTGATCAACAATCACATTTTATATCTTTACTGAGTCTGAATTTGAACTCCTGCTCAGATTAAAAACATAATCATGAGTCTACCTGTAGTGTTGTTGTGTCCGTGAGTCACTCTGGACTCCAGAGAGGAAAGCTCAACAGACTGAACTGAAAACACAAAATCACTCAGGAACACTGGTAGTCGTGATCATTTTTGTTTGTTTGCTGTTTATATAATTATTTTATTTATTAAACATTATAACAACTTGAATCATATTTTAAAATAATAATGTTAAATTCAATGTTTTTCTGATAACTCTGTGTACCTTTGATGAGAGTCATCAGCTGGTTTTCAGTGACTGCAGCACAGTCAAAAACAACATGCAAACAGATAATTAATGTGTGAATCTCATATTATCAACTTTATTTACTGCTACCACTTTCATTTTACCTGAGTTTCCGTTTGTAAGCTGCTGCAGGCGATCCTCAGTTTCATTCAGTCTGAAGCTCAAAACTGAAAGTGCACACAAAAATAGGAAACTGATCAGTTAATTATTTTAGACTCAGTAATCTGCAGTTAGTTTGAAACCTTCAGAGAGTTACCTGAGTTCTGTGTGTGCAGGTGTTCCAGCTTTTTCCCACTGATTCCCAGTCTGACCTCCAACTCTGAAGAGGAAAGAGGTCAGGGTTCATTGAAGTTTATTAAGGAGTTCCTCAGGGAAACCTGATGGATCCTCTACAGTTTCAGTATGAAGATAAATGTTGAAGGTTTTTACCTGAGTTCTGTGTGTGCAGGAATTCCAGCTGTGTCTCACTGACCCCCAGTCTGATATCCAACTCTGAAGAGAAAACAGGTCAGGTTTCATTCAAGTTTAAAAAGGAGTTCCTCAGGGAAACCTGTAGGATCCTATAAAGTTTATAAAGGAGTTCCTCAGGGAAACCTGCTAGATCCTCTACAGTTTATTAAGTTTCCTCTGAGAAACCTGCAGGATCCTCTAAAGTTTATAAAGGAGTTCGGTAACACTTTACAATAACCATCATTTATAAATGGTAAATAGACCATTTATAAATGGTTAACATATAGTTTATTAATGTTTAATCATCATTTATAGACAGCATATAGACCATTTATAAATGGTAAATAAATCATTTGTTAATGTTAAACCATCATATATAAATGGCAAATAGATAGTATATTAATGTAAGTTAAAAGTTACTTTACCATTAACAAACATTTGTTAATGATTTCCAAATGATACATATACCTTTAAGAAATTGGTTGTAAAACATTTATAGATTAAATATGTAGACCTATTGTTAGAACTTTGTAAATGGTTAATAATTGGTTTATAAACCATCAATAAACATTACTTTAATGGTTATTGTAAAGTTGCGACTGATGTTTATAATAATAATTAAATGTTTAAGAACCTGTTTATAAACCATCAATAAACATTACTTTGATGGTTATTGTAAAGTTGCGACTGATGTTTACAATAATAATTATTTGTTTAAGAAGCTGTTTGTAAACCATCAAGTAACATTTATTTGACTACATTAAATATTTTATTGGTGTCATTTGCACAAATAACAGAACTGCAGTAGATTTTAAACTACAAAACTTTAAACACATTTATGAACAAACCCTAAAGTCAATGTTGATTTGCAGCACTGCACTACAAATAAACAGGGTGGAAGGAAGAGAGAGACTTAAAAAGGTCAACACAACAGATAATCGATAAAACCTTTATTACAAAACTGTAATTGCCATGCAAACATTATTTTAAAATATTTAACATGAATGTGAAACAAAAAATATTTGCTGGCCTGATAAAAGAAAGAGACACATTAGAAGGGATTTGGTGCACCTCTAATTTGATAAATGTTCTTCTTAAATTGAAAAACAAAAATAACAGTGAAAAAGATGTAACAGTAGCCCATATTCTGTATAAATAAATAACATACAGTGGCTAATGGTCATGTTTAAACTTTTTGCATAACATATATAACTTCCAACATCCAAATACGGCTTCCCAATCTACTTCTTCTCCCTCTTGTTGTATGGTATGAGCTTACCCACCGCTTTATTTTTAGCTATTTTGGCCCTGACTTCTGCATCATTTTGAATCATGTACTCACTTTTGCTGACAAAGTCAGCTATCTTCTCTCTTTTATGGAATCCTGCCAGAAGTTCTTCAAACTTATCTGGGCAAGCTATGGCAAGCTCCGGGATTGCCGCTTTACATCTCACCGTCAGCTCTGTGACACCAGCGAATGCACATGCTTCGCACAAATTCTTTCCACTGTTGTATGCCCTCAACACCCTCTTGTATCTGGCAATGATCTCCGTGGGACGACAGGCTACAAAAGTAAGAGAAGTGTTAGTAAATAGGGGTGAACTGGTCAATCAACAACCATCCCCGTGATTCACCTCTTCTGCCAAGTGGTGTCTTTCCTTTTGCCACCTTCTTCTTCTTCTTCTTCTTTCCCTTTTCGATGTGGCTTTTATTTTGTCCCTATTCTTTTTGTACCGTTTTCTTCTTTTCCTCTCATCCTCTGAAGAGGAGGAGGAGGAGGACGAGGAGGAGGAGTAGTTGGACTCAGCAGATGAAGAGAAGGAGGTGGCTGATGAGGGGGGTGCAGATGATGATGACTCCTTCACTACAGCATTGGCTTGGCCTAAAAAGAGAAAATTGTGTAGTGTAAATAAAAATAATAATGATAACAACATAACAGTGTTTATAGCAAACAATGTGCTCACACTTTCGAAGACATGATAGTAGGGCTGCTCAAGCGGATTGGGAATTGTTTCGATTTGACTGATTCTGCTCATCAGATCCAGTTCTTATTGAATCTTAGAATCTCCAATATGATTCTAATATTTTTGGTGGGGAAGAAAATAATAATATTTATAACCAAATATAATAATAATATCATGAACCAAAATTAGGTTTGAATCCCCAAGTATACACTCCAAACTGGACTATCTTTTTACAACTTTTTGCAAGAAGATGATTGAACTAATTGAATTGAACTAATTTGAAATAAATTGTTTATTAATGGCCAGTATGCATCATGAAATTTTTATGATCCTTTTTAAAAAAAGTTTAACTTCCAGTATCTGTATTGAAAATTGGAGCAAAAACTATCGGTATCAAATTGTGTGGTATCACCCATCCCTTGTTGAAAGGCAGCATGTTGAAAGATGCAATAAAATGCTATTTCTCTGGAAAGTACGATTTAGATTTTAATGTGTGTGTGTGTGTGTGTGTGTGTATACCAACACTTAGATGTTAGTATAATAGTCAGTGTTGTGCAGTTTCTAGATTTATGAACCCTCAAGTACAATTTGACATAAGCTTAGGAATACAGTGACATTTGTAGTTTTGACCAATACTAAAGATACTTATCTAGTATCTTTATTTAGTCCATGTGCTTCACTGCAGGCAGTGTTCATATGTTTGGAAGGACAAAACTTATTCTGATACTGAGATAAGGATTAGGTACGGAGAGAAAGACGTTTTGAGGAGAAGGAAAAACCCTTACCTGCAACTTTTTGACGAAGGGAGGCCATCTCCTTTTTCAGTTTCCGGATTTTCAGTCTCAGCAGATGTTCTCTTTTCTTAGCCTTTTTGCTCATGACTGCTGCTGTTGGACTCCTAACTGAAAATGAGAGAAATAAAGTTGAGTGCATCTAAAATCATGTTGAAAAAAAATGTTATGCTAAGTATATGTCATATGTGAAAAGCTGGTTAAGGGAGTTGGAACAAAAGTAGAATATTAGAACATAATGGGAGATAAACTGAACAAGGAAGGGGTAATGATACTTTACAAAATGTAGATTCTATACTTATTCAAATTCTGAAGACAACAATTCAATGCCCAATTCTTTAATGTTGTGTGTTAAACATATTCATATTACGGGATATGTATTATACTACCAGGCCTAACAACTTTTCTGTGTGGAACCCTGGAATGGGTAATAAAGAAAAAAATAAGTTTAACAACACAGCACGTAACTGTACCCCACATCGGACAGCTTTGACAACATTCTATCAAAATTCCACATGAACTACTAATATAAATGATCATGATATGTTTCCAATTAATTAACTGGTGTGAAACTAGAGTCTAACTTCTTATCTTTCGAACCGAATATTGTTTTAACCGTGTATGTTAGCCTCGGGTTTACCAGAGTCGGCTAAAGGACGCTAACGCCGGCGAATTAGCTGTGTGCTAACTGTATCCCACATTGGACGGATCTCGGTTTTTGGGGGAAATTGTAGTTTCTGGGTAAGCCAAATAAATATCACTGTTATCTACACACCCAGACCTTACTTCTGTCCTTCACAATAAAATACAGTAAAAATAAAGATGTACTTAAATGCAATGCAGATGCGTCTGGTGATTGTCTGATATGATTGTGTCTACAGACCCCCCTCTGCCCACCTATATTTTGGTCTTTTTTAACAGATAAACATTAGCTAACTTACCGACAGTGTGAGATTTGTCTCCTCTGTCAGCATCAAGGGTGTCGCTGGAAATATAAAAATCATCTTCGTCATCTTGGATAGCGTTAGTTTCAGTCAGGTTCTTGCAGTCACCGCCATTGCTACTGTCGTCCGCCATGATGCTAACGTCGGGTGCTGTTGGCTGCGTTTTTCCTTTCCACGACGGCAGCGTTGCCAACATGTCTTCTTTTAAGGCTTTTCCAGACCTGGTGAAAGGTCTTTTGGGCATGGTGAAACAAAATGTTACTGAAAAAATCAGTCAAGTTGCATGCACATGTCAGGAGGCTGTCGTTGGAAAGAGACTAGTCCTAATAGGTCTGAATCATAATATGCATGAAGAGTGATGCTGCGTTCAAGTGTAACTAAATAAATTCTGATTCCGAGTAGGATAAATAAAATAACAGCCGGTATGTTTTCTCAACCCCCAGTTCTTCGTATGACATAATTTCACCATGGAATCGCCCACATCATTAAGAAAAATAAACATTTTATTACTTTTTATGAATTTTAATGATCTCAACCTCCGACTTTGTTACTCGAACGCACCTAGGTCTGGAATTGACGTGTTTCCCACCTCCGACCATACACAAACGCAGCACGACCTGTACTTCGCCTATGACCTGTGACCTCATGGCACACTTTTGGCGCAAACAGGAAGTCTGAATAGCTCAAGCAAGGGCCGCTGCCGTTTAACCCAAGCTCACGTATGGAAAAATGGCAGGTTTAGCCACTGAACTGAGGGAGTTAATTGAAGGCTCTATATCTAAAAGAAAACGCCTGAAACTTATACAATGGCTACAAAAAAGAAAGCTTCTCAAAAAGAAAATGAACTGCAACATTTGCCAACACAAAATGAAGATGAGGGACTGCAGTCGTGGAGATTTCTATAAATGGTAAGTAAAGTTACCCAATCTCTCTTGAATTTACTTAATCTGCACCAGATTACATCACAGTATTAAGTAATTTGTTTATTTATTTATTGTTAATGTATTTACTGCCTTATCTGTAAATAAAAAAAACAACTACTATTAGTTGTTCTATCTATGTACATGTTTTGTTAATCCTTCAAAACTGTTAATTTTTAGATTGTCATCATATTGAAACAAATTTTTGGAAAGGTCTTAAACCTAGATCACAGCAATTATGGTTTATTTTTGAATTTCAGTGGATCACTCACGAGTAACTGTTGTCCATAGGGTTTGTCAACAGAGGACCAACCACAAAGGCATTGAAACAAAATCAGTGCGACATGATGACAGATGACATTACTGGGAGTTCAAGAACACTTTCAAAGATGGCCAAAAAGCTGATCCCACTGGTTCTGCACCATGTTCGGATGGGATCTACAATACTGACTGATGAGTGGCGGGCCTACCGTCAGGCTCTGCCTGACTTTGGATACAAGCATTATACAGTCAACCACAGTGTTGAGTATGTCAATGCTAATGTGACCGGGTGAGCCATTTCCCTCCTGGTCACTGCATGACGCTGTGCCAGCTGTGTGCAGGTTAATTGGGGCGGGGCGTGGTGTGTGTGTGATTAAAACAGGTGTGTTGGTCACCACTCTCCCTTTTCTGATTCTACACTGCCGCCCGTCTGGTGTGTTGGTCGCCGTGCAGGTCCGTGTCTCCTCCTCGCAACATTAAGGTAGGCATCCCGTCCTAACTGCCGTCTTGTGTTACTTTTATTTGGCCCTGGAGCTTCATCCTCCGCTCCGTTGCAGTGGCATGGAGCGACGGTGAGCCGGAGGGGGCGAGCAGTTCGGTCGGAGCGTGTGCAGTAGAGCTCAGAGGTAGGCTGCTCTTAATTGTCTGCTGTTGCAGTTTGCCTCTCAGTGCGCTAGTTGTGACACTCTCTCTTTGTCGCTGTACAGCGGGGCGCTGTAGCCAGCGTCTCCCACTCTCCTAGTCTGCACTTATCCGTTTGGCGTCCTGGTGTGTATCCGGTCATCGGCCACCACGACAAGGTCTGCTGCTGTCCTGGCTCTGCTAAGTGTGGACGGAGAAGCTCCACTGTCTCGGGTCACTCCACGTGCCCACAGTTTCGGTCCTTTGTGGACGAGATTCAGACAAATTAAAGCCAAGTTTGGCTCGCCTGTCGCCTGTCCTTTTTAATTAGTTTTTATAAGTCAATATTAATTTTAAAGAGTAAATATTTCGTTTTTTTAATTAACCTTGTTTCTGTTTAGGGTTTGATTAATATAGTTTGGGTTGTTTTTCTTATTATGTTAGGTTGATAAGTATATTCTTTTGTTTAATTTTTGATTTGTTTTAACTGAAATGCCCCAGATGTCCCCACACTGTGCCGGATCTTAATTTGTTTTCTTATTTTATTATAGGTGCTGGCACGCCCGCCGATAGGGGGGGACAAACGGGTCTGCTGTCCCGGGCCCAGGGTAGGGGGGGGGGCCCAGAACTGGGCCCTCATTAAATTATGGAATGATTAAAAAAATAAAATGAAATAGGCCTATTTGTGGAAAAAATATGTAATATTTATTTGAGTTAAAAGCTTTTTATTTGTTTTCTTCCTAATTGTCCTTGAACTAGTGGTCAAGAACCCCCCCACCCCCAACACAAAAATGGTTTGGCCACTGATCAAACTTTGATGTTGCCGTTTGATTTGAAGTTCGCTCAAAATGTCCGGTAAACACAAGTCCGGTGCTCAGAAACGGAAAGAAAAGAGAAGACAAGAGGAAGAAAATGGAGGCCTTATTTTATGAACAAATATTTTTTTAAAAGGTGGTGACGGTGAAGCTGGGACTAGTAAAGTGAACGTAGAGCAAGGTAAGAAACAGCGCAGCCAATGTTTACAGCCTTGTAACGTAACCTAACAAGCTCGCTCTAATGTTAACGTCCATTAGCTTGTATGAAAGCCTGACACAACACGTTATCTTTGACAGAAACAAAGTTTGGTAGCTCCGTCAGAGAGGATGAGACAGAGAGGGGAGAGATCCAGCAGCTGTCAGGTGACAGAGAGAGTGATGCGGGAGGAGAGGAGGGACAGGCTACCGGTGAGAGAGAGAGAGAGAGAGAGAGAGAGAGTCATTTATAGTTTATTTATTTATTTAGTCAGTTATTTTCGTGCTAGTGTCAGAATTCCAATACATATGAAGAGTGTATTTAGCAACAGCGCATGTGTAGTTTGTTAATCTTAACCATTATTGTCTCTTGTCAAAGAGAGATGTGAGGAGAGGAAAGGAGAGGAGAGGAACAGGAGAGAATGTTTTTGCTTGCAATGTTTTATTAAATTAATATTTAATTTATTTTTTAAGTATAAAATAGATTCATAAAGCTCATTGCACAAATAGGCTATCTGCAAAAAAGCTTTTTGTAAATCAGGGATATTATACTTGAAAGATGGGAATTAGCCCCTTATTTCAAAATATATACTCATAGTCTACAGGGTAAATAGCTGCACATTTAGTCATGGCTTATAAGGAAAGAGGAGAGGAGAGGAACAACAAGAGAAAAGGAGACATCTGGGCGCGGGGGCCCCATCTAAGATAATCTCGTCCTGGGCCCAGGCAAGACTGTCAGCTGGCCTGGGTGCTGGGCCCAAGCGAGCGGCAGCCTTCCCCTGGTGGTGGTGTTTGACACCGTTTGGTTGTAGTGCACTGGTGGTTTAGTTTGCATTTTTTCCCTTTTTAGTTCCCTGCCGCCGTGGTAAGCCCAGCCCTGATTGTTATCTTTTGTTTTCCCCCGCCAGTGTGGTGGCCCCATCTGGGTACACTTATTCCATTTTGCCATACACTTATTTTAGTTATTTTAATAATTTTGTTTAATAAAATTTATTTACTTGGAAACCACGACCTCTGGCCCGTGTGTGTGATTTCAGACATGTGTTGGCCTTTATAGGGCAATTTCCTGGGTTAGAATCCCAGGTGGCGTTGTTGGCAACTCACATTACACATATACACGCATACACAAACACACTCACACCCGCTCCCGCCACACTAACACAGGCTGCCACACAACACATTGAGAGGGCCTGGAGGAGCTACAAGGAGACCATCGGGAGACTCCGAGGGAATCGCACCGAGGATCTACTAAGAGATCCCCTGATTATGATTGAGTGGAATGAATGGCTGGGTAAAAAACACTATAATAGTCCATTGGGACGCCTGCTCCATGATATTGCAAAGCAATACAAATAGACAAATAAATTATGCCAAAAAGGCAACACTTTGACATTCCAGAGTTTGTGATGTTGTTCTTTGCTTTGTTGTGTATTGTTAATTTGTGGAAATATGGGGTGAGTAGACAATGAAATATTAAATTTTAAAGTGCAGTGTGCCTGAATATTGTACCATGAATTAATTTTAAAATTAAGTTGTCATTTTTTAGTTGTAATCATAGACTGTATAAATAGGTTGTAATCCCACCATTCTTGTCTACCACCATGTTTATCTGTTGTACAGTGCTGCATGTTATTGACTCTGTTCATAAATTTGTTCAATACGATGATCAGACCCTATTCTTTTATCAATGCAAATTAATCCCTTTTAGATGACCAATAAAAGAAGTCAGATAAATGTTACTTGATGGTTTACAAACAGCTTCTTAAACATTCAATTATTATTATAAACATCAGTTGCAACTTTACAATAACCATCAAAGTAATGTTTATTGATGGTTTATAAACAGGTTCTTAAACATTTAATTATTATTATAAACATCAGTCGCAACTTTACAATAACCATCAAAGTAATGTTTATTGATGGTTTATAAACCAATTAACTAATATTAATTAATTTACAAAGTTCTAACAATAGGTCTACATATTTAATCTATAAATGTTTTACAACCAATTTCTTAAAGGTATATGTATCATTTGGAAATCATTAACAAATGTTTGTTAATGGTCAAGTAACTTTTAACTTACATTAATATACTATCTATTTGCCATTTATATATGATGGTTTAACATTAATAAATTATTTATTTACCATTTATAAATGGTCTATATGCTGTTTATAAATGGTGATTAAACATTAATAAACTATATGTTAACCATTTATAACCAGGAGTTCCTCAGGGAAACCTGATTTTACCTGAGTTCTGTGTGTACAGATGATCCACCTGTGTCTCACTGACTCTCAGTCTGACCTCCAGAGCTAAAACAAAAAATAATATTTAATGAAATAGTTAATAAAACATGAATTCAGAGTAAAATTGAGGAGTTGATGATGTTACCTGCAGTGTGGTTCTGCAGCTGTTCCAGCTGTGTCTCAGATGATCTCAGTCTGACCTCCAGAGCTGATCAACAATCACATTTTATATCTTTACTCAGTCTGAATCTTAACTCCTGCTCAGATTAAAAACATAATCATGAGTCTACCTGTAGTGTTGTTGTGTCCATGAGTCACTCTGGACTCCAAAGAGGAAAGCTCAACAGACTGAACTGAAAACACAAAATCACTCAGAAACACTCAAAGTCGTGATCATTTTTGTGTGTTTGCTGTTTATATGATTATTTTATTTATTAAACATAACAACTTGATTCACATTTTAAAATCATAATGTTAAATTCAATGTTTTTCTGATAACTCTGTGTACCTTTGATGAGAGTCTTCAGCTGGTTTTCAGTGACTGCAGCACAGTCACAAACAACATGCAAACAGATAATAAACGTGTTAATCTCATTATCAACTTTATTTACCACTACTCTTTTATTTTACCTGAGTTTGTGTTTGTGAGCTGCTGCAGACGATCCTCAGTTTCATTCAGTCTGAAGCTCAAAACTAAAAGTTCACACAAAAATAGGAAACTGATCATTTAATTATTTTAGATTTGGTTTTAAAGCAGCAGAGTCTGTTGGCCAAACACTCAGTAAACTGCAGTTAGTTTGAAACCTTCAGAGAGTTACCTGAGTTCTGTGTGTGCAGGTGTTCCAGCTTTTTCCCACTGACTCCCAGTCTGACCTCTAACTCTGAAGAGAAAACAGGTCAGGATTCATTCAAGTTTATTTAGGAGTACCTCTGGGAAACCTGCTGGATCCTCTACAGTTTATAAAGGAATTCCTCAGGGAAACCTGATGGATCCTCAACAGTTTCAGTATGAAGATAAATGTTGAAGGTTTTTAACTGAGCTCTGTGTGTGCAGATGTTCCAGCTGTGTCTCACTGTCTCTCAGTCTGACCTCCAGAGCTAAAAAAAAATCATGTTTAATTAAATAGTTAATAAAACATGAATTCAGAGTAAAATTGAGGAGTTGATGATGTTACCTGCAGTGTGATTCTGCAGCTGTTCCAGCTGTGTCTCAGAGGATCTCAGTCTGACCTCCAGAGCTGATCAACAATCACATTTTATATCTTTACTGAGTCTGATTTTGAACTCCTGCTCAGATTAAAAACTTAATTATGAGTCTACCTGTAGTGTTGTTGTGTCCGTGAGTCACTCTGGACTCCAGAGAGGAAAGCTTAACAGACTGAACTGAAAACACAAAATCACTCAGAAACACTCGAAGTCGTGATGATTTTTGTTTGTTTGTTGTTTATATGATTATTTTATTTATTAAACATTATTACAACTGGATTTATATTTTAAAATAATAATGTTAAATTCATTGTTTTGCTGATAATTAGGTGTACCTTTGATACCTCAGCTGGTTTTCTGTGACTGCAGCACAGTCAAAAACAACATGCAAACAGATAATTATTGTGTTAATCTCATATTATCTACTTTATTCACTACTACCACTTTTATTTTACCTGAGTTTGTGTTTGTGAGCTGCTGCAGACGATCCTCAGTTTCATTCAGTCTGAAGCTCAAAACTGAAAGTGCACACAAAAATAGGAAACTGATCAGTTAATTATTTTAGATTTAGTTTTAAAGCAGTGGCCTGTTGGTCAAACACTCAGTAATCTGCAGTTAGTTTGAAACCTTCAGAGAGTTACCTGAGTTCTGTGTGTGCAGATGCTCCAGCTGTTTATCACTGACTCCCAGTCTGACCTCCAACTCTGAAGAGGAAACAGGTCAGGGTTCATTCAAGTTTATTAAGGAGTACCTCAGGGAAACCTGCTGGATCCTCTACAGTTTATAAGGAGTTCCTCTGGGAAACCTGCTGGATCATCTACAGTTTATGAAGGAGTTCCTCTGGGAAACCTGCGGAGACAGCCCTTCTCGCTGTGACTGAACAGCTTCACAAGGCGAAAGCGGCCTCTCTCTCATCTGTGGTGGTTCTACTGGACCTTTCTGCAGCTTTCGATACTGTTGATCATCAGATCCTCATCTCCACCCTTCTCCACCTTGGAGTATCAGGCTCTGCCCTCTCTCTACTCAAGTCCTATCTCAAGGGCCGCACCTTTCGTGTAACTTGGAGGGGTTCATCCATCCCACAATGGAAGGGACATAGGGACCGGGAAATGGTAAATATTCATTTGTTTCCTGCTAGTGTCAGAATTCCAATACATATGAAGAGTGTATTTAGCAACAGCGTATGTGTAGTTTGTTAATCTTAACCATTATTGTCAATGTCTGTCACTTGTCTTTCTTGTCTCTCTCTTGCAGAGAGAGATGTGAGAAGAGGAAAGGAGAGGAGAGGTAGAGCAGAGGAGAGGAACAGGAGAGGAGAGGAACAGGAGAGAAAGATCAGAGGAGAGGAAGAGCAGAGGAGAGGAACAGGAGAGGAGAGGAAGAGCAGAGGAGAGGAACAGGAGAGAAAGATCAGAGGAGAGGAGAGGAGAGGAACAGCAAGAGAAAAGGAGAGATCTGGGCGCGGGGGGGCCCATCTAAGATAATCTCGTCCAGGGCCCAGGCAAGACTGTCAGCTGGCCTGGTCATGGTCACCTAACATATATATATTAAGAAAAAAAAAAAGGGCTTCCGGTCTAGCAGCCATGAGGTAGGCAGCATACTAACGGAGCTCCCTGATCATTAAGGAAAACGCCGTAATTCTTTTGAGAGATTGTTTTATGTTAACATAAGAAGTTAAAGAGGCGTTTACAATATGCTCAAACCAAAACAAAAAAGCCTTTCACAGACGAAAGAAAGGGCACAAACAGCCGAGGAAGAGTCAGCCGAGGACGACTCAGCTAGCCAACCGGACATGAGGGAGCTACAGGTGGATGCAGAGATGGTTAACCTGCAGACCATACTGCTCGAGCTGAGAGAGTTTCGGCGTGAAAACGTAGAAACTCTCCGAGAAATACAAGAGGACATTAAAAAAACTAACAGCAGAATTGATGAAGTTGAAATGCGGACTTCAGAGACAGAGGAAAGAGTGCTGGGGCTGAAGGAGGCTACGAGGGAGCTGCTGAAGCTACAGGCTAAGATGGAAGATAAGCTCAGATCAACAGATCAAGAGGGACGAGCAAGACGGGAGACCATAAGAATTCATGGCATAGAGAAAGGGACGGAGAGCAACTCCACGTCGATAACATTCATGGAAAAACTGCTGAGAAACTGGAGCTGCCCCCCACCAGCAACCTGAAGATTGAGCGTGCACACCGCGCACTTGTACTGAAACCTCCGGCCGATTCTCCCCCGCGATCCATAATGGTCAAGTTCTCCAGCGGCAAAACAAAAGAAGAAATACTGAAACTGCTATGGCAAAAAAAGGGATTTCTGTATCAAGGCAGAAGAATTTTTGTGGATCACGACTATGCTCCAGAGACCCTCAAGAAGCGCCGGGATATCCAGGGAGGCTAAGACGGTGCTGCGGGAGAATAATATACGTTACATACGGTTCCAGACACCTTTTCCAGCCAGAATGAGGGTGTTTTACGAGGGAGAGACATGCTTGTACAACTCTGCAGAGGAGGCTACGAAGTACATGGTGAAGAGAGGTTTGTCCGTGACGGTGTTTAAACCACTGCGAGCTTTGCTGACAAAGTGAAAAACCTGATGTGGCGCAAAACCCGGTCCCCGAAAGGAGCAGAGCAGCAGCCGGAGACTCCACGGGATGGGTTTAAAGGGAGATTGGACGTTTTCAGAAGATCTAACCGCTGAACTTATTAATGTGTCGGCGCGGTCTCTCCACGGTAAGGAGGCATAGTAGTAGATGTGGAACAAACAATTAATAAATAACCACCATAGGAGGCGTTTTGGTTAGGTTAATGACATTAATAATATTACATGTATGATCGGGGATGTTCTGGCTATGCTTAAAGCATGGATCATTTTGCAAACTTAAAGGAGGGCCCTCCACAGCTAGAGACGAATGGAGGCTTTCCCTCCGAGCCAGCAAAACATCTCAGCTCCTTCAGGAAGCTCAACCTGAGAAAAAGGCGAAATGTATTAGGTTTATGTTTATCTGGGACTGTTCTAGTTATGTTCCTTTTTGTGTTCATGTTTTTATTGCGTTTGAGTGGAGGAGGGGGGGTAAGATTAAAGATGATACCTTTTTTTGTTTATAATGGAAAGCGGAAAAGTATCACTTAGGTTGGCTTCTTACAATGTAAAGGGTGTACTAAACCCGGAAAAAAAAGTAAAATTCTGGGCAAAATGAAAAAAGACAAGGTAGATATAATATTCCTGCAAGAGACCCATTTAAGCAATTCCGAGCATGCTAAACTGAAAAGGCAGGGCTTTAACCATGTATTTTCATCGTCCTATAAATGTACATGCACCCCCAGGTGCAACGTGGGGATTCTAGAGACAAATCTTTGATCTAATGATTACTAAAGCCAAAGGAATGGTGATTTGTGGTGGTGACTTTAACCTGAGACTGAACCCAGAGTGGGATGTGTCAAGACTCTCGCAGACTCAGACTAACACTGTGGGCAAAAAGGTGAGAAAGATGATAAGAGAGATGGGCATTTGTGATGTATGGAGGGAGTTCAACTCTACAACCAGGGACTACACCTTTTATTCCCCACCACATAAAACTTATTCGAGGATTGATTATTTTTTTATGTACAGTAAAGATATCGTTTTTGTAAGGTCTTGTAAAATTGGGATCTTGTCAGACCACAGCCCGGTTTACTTATGTGGCCGGAGCACGGCTTACTCCTCCTCACAGTAGGGCGCTGTGTCCCCCTGTGGCACTGATTTGTGGGCGGGGAGCGCACCTTATATATAAGAGCCGGGGTACACCTGGTGCGCTCTCTCTCTTTCTGTTCCGCTCGTCCGTGGTGGTGGCTGTGGCGTGGTGAAGTCGCGTGGCGTGCTGGCACCAGAGCGTCTTCAGCGTTTTGCCATAACGCAAGCTCTGTCCTTCAGCGCAGTGCGGCGTGCCCAGCATCGGAGCGTCTTTGGCGTGTCGCCAGAACGACGCGCGCTCTCCTTTGGCGTACGGTGTGGCGGACTGCTGGAGTCACGGGGCGGGGCTGAGCTGCCCTGCTGGGGGCCTGTCGGCGTTGTGGCGCGGTCTCCACGTGACCTCTCGGCGCTCCGTAATATCCTGCTGGTGAGGCCCAGAAACTATTAAAGCCACCATCTCCTGGACCCACTGCTGTTTTGGCTTACTGGAGCTGTTTTGGCTGATTTGGCTGCGTTTGGTTCACTCTGACTGTTTTGGCTCACTGAAGCCGTTTTGACTCCTCTGCTCTTCTGAGCTGTGGTGAAGCAATGTACTAAGGCTCTTCACAGAGCTGGTGTCGGGGCCTATTGCTACTCTAAGGATTTTGTTAGTTTATTAATCATTCTTGAAAAGATTTATTTTGTATTCATTGTTTAATTTGTTGATGAACATTATTTACTGTTTGTTGTGTTAGGAACATTATTTACCTTTATTTGATGGTCTGTTTCATTGTTTGTTTTCTTAATTACTTAAAGTATAGTGTGTGCGTGTGTTTGTGTGTACGTATGTGTGTTAAGTAGCAATTAAGGGCCATATTAACTGGGAGGCCAATTTTATAACTTGCTTTCTTATTTTTGTGGACAGGTACGGAGGGCCAGGCGGCAACCCAATCCCTGGTGGTGGGATTTTCTTCACGAACCCCTTGCGAGTGTGTGTGTTTGCAGTGTCACGGGTGTTTTTGGTTAGTTATCCCCCTCCCCTTGATTTGATTTTGGTCCGCCGTAGCCTCCACAGTCCTGTTCATTCCGCAATTACGAGCCAGTACTGTTCAAGTGATATTTTAATTGATTGTAAAATAAACTATTTTCTACTTAGCCAAATACGTCTCTGCCTGTGGTATACGGACCTGTGTAGACCTATAGTAACTCTAACCATCTCATATAAACTATCTCCTGGGGCGAAACTCCCCAGGTGGCGTTGTCGGTGATCCTTTTCCACCCCTCCACTTGCCACACTTAGATTTAAATTTTTAAAATAACTGGAGACTTAATTTAAATGTACTTAAAGGAAAAATGAAGGAAGAAGTTAAAAAGGAAATTCAGTTATACCTGTCAGAAAATGATAATGGGGAAGTGTCCCCATGTATGGTATGGGATGCAGGCAAAGCTGTCTTGAGATGGAAAATCATTGCGAAATTGGCTCTACAAAAGAGGCTCAGACAGGAAAAATTGGATAAACTAGAAAAAGGGTTGACATAAAAAAAGTTGCCCAATTGGACATTACTCGGAAAATTAAGGAAATTAAAAATCAGATTAAAGAAATTTACGAGGATGACATTCAGAAGAAGCTAACCTTTTTGAAACAGAGGTATGATGAAGTAGGTAGTAAATCAGCTAAAATTCTGGTTTATAAATTAAGAAAACAACAAGCAGAGAGGGTAGTATATAAAATCAAAGATCCAATCAAACAATTGAAATTTGACTTTCAGGACATTCATGGTTGTTTTGAAAAATATTACAAAAACCTATATGCCCGGATGTCCAGTAAGGGGGATAAGTCTTCTGAATCTCTGCTTGATTCACTTAACTACAATTACAGAAGACCAGAATAAAGTCTTAGTGGCCAATGTGACTATAGAAGAACTCCAAAAGGCAATCTCGAAACTCAAACCTAATAAGTCCCCAGGTTCCAATGGGTTTACAGCAGAGTGGTATCAGACTTTCAATGAATCTTTATCACCATTGTTACTGAGAACATTCAATTGGGTCCTTAAAAAAGGGGAGACTCCTCCATCTTGGAGGGAAGCGATCATAACTGTAATACCGAAAGATGGTAAAGATAAGACGGATTGCTCTTATTACCGCCCAATTAGTTTGTTGAACCAGGATTATCAACTCTTCACATCAATTCTAGCAAAACGCTTAGAAATTATACTTCCAGATATTATACAGTTGGATCAAACAGGGTTCATAAGACAGAGGCAAACACAGGACAACATTAGGAGGACACTACATGTAATTAACCACATAAACAAATACAATTTAGAGGCTGTCCTGTTAGGGTTAGATGCAGAGAAGGCATTTGACTCTGTTGATTGGTCTTTTTTATATAAAACACTAGAGCGGTCTCAGTTCCATGATGATTTTGTGAAAATAAAAAAATCTTTATATTATAAACCAACAGCTAAAATTCAAATTAATGGAGGTTTATCAAATAATTTTGAGCTAGAAAGAGGATGTCGACAGGGTTGCCCGGTGTCCCAGATCCTTTTCGCCATCTTAATAGAGCCTTTAAGTCAGGGGATAAGGCAGAATGAGAAGATAAAAGGGATCATGGTGTCTCAAGAAGAACACAAAATTACCCTGTTCGCCAATGATATTTTGGTATACTTGGGGCACCCATCCACTTCCCTTCCAGAATTGCTCATAACCTTATGGGAATATGGTTTATTATCAGGTTATAAACTAAACACCAACAAATCTCAAATTTTGACATTTAATTATTCTCCTAGCCAATTTATCAGAGAAGAATTTAAAGTCAATTGGGATTCAAAGTAAATTAAATATCTAGGTGTGAATATTTGAACATGATTATATCAGAGAACTACGTCCCCCTATTTTCCAATATTAAATCTGATCTGACTAGGTGGAATCTAGTTCCCTTTTTAGGATTAGGACAGAGGGTGGAAGCAATAAAAATGAATTTGTTGCCCAGATTACGATATTTGTACCAAAACTTTCCATCAGAAATTCCAAAGGGGGAAATTTCAGGAATTAGACAAATTAATATCACAATTCATTTGGCAGAGGAAGAGGCCAAGAATTCGCTACAAGACTCTTCAACTAGCAAAAGACAAAGGGGGCCTCGCTCTCCCGTTATTACCAATCTGTGCAGATAAAAATTTTGGTTAGCATTTGCAATCCTGCCTATAAAGCAAAGTGGAAAGACATAGAATGTCAGATATCCAGTGATATTCCATCACAAGCAATTATAGGGGATAGTGGGTTGATTACTTATCTAAAAGACATAAACCCATGGATTAAAATGTCAATTAGGATTTGGCACAGGATAGTCAATGCAAACAAGGCCAAAGAACCATACTGGATCTTAACATGGATAGGATATGACTCAGATTTCTTACCAAACAGGATGGATGTTAGGTTTAAACAGTGGGCCGATAAAGGGTTAATAAAACACAGTGACCTCTTTGAGGGGGGCACACTGCAACAATTCCAGGATCTTAAAACTCGATTTGGTTTAATCAAACAAGATTTTTATAGATTTTTGCAACTTCGACATTACCTAGAGAAAATAATGAAAAAGGAAGAATTGTAACAAAATAATTTGGGCATAGTGAAGATATTTTTACTGAGCTATAGGTCAAACCCTGGACGTGGCAACATATCAAGGATATATAAGGTGCTGCAAGAGCTAGAAGGGGAGGATACTGCATATATAAAGGAGAAATGGGAGAAGGACAGTAACATCACGATGCAGATGGAAACATGGGAAAAAATAATTTTACAACAGTGGAGGAGTACATCTTCTCTGTCTTGGAGAGAATTTGCATGGAAAAATGTAGTTAGGTTTTTTAGAGTTCCAGCACAAAGGATTTCTCCAGGAGGAAATACATCTTGCTGGAGATTCTGTGGTGAAAGCAAGGCAACGCATTTTCATGTGTTTTGGGACTGCCCGGCCATTTCAAAATATTGGGAAGAAATTAAATTGAATGATGGAGAAAATCATGAAAATCATGAAAATAATGATCCCATCAGGGTTTGAGACATTATGTCTGGGGCTAAGACCAGACACTGTGAAGGGACCCGAAAACAAATATATGTATAATATTTTATTATTTACGAGTAAAAAAGCAATCACAAGGAAATGGTTGGCAAAAGACTCTCCTACAGTCGATGATTGGATCAATGTTGTTTCGGATATTTTCATAATGGAGAAGCTAACATTCATTCTTAAGCTTGAACAAGATAAATTTGAAAGTTATTGGGAAAGTTGGACAAACTATCTAACAACTTAGAGGCAATATAATGGTTAAAGTGATAAACCCCCTCTCGAGTTCTCGACTCCTCTCATCTGGTTCTGTTTTTTGTTTCTGTTTCAATAACTATACTAGTATTAATCAGTGCTATACATGTATGCAGCAAACCATCTTTATTTAATTTACTAATACTATCATTTGAGTTGATGTTGCTCTTGTCATCAATGTTATCACCCCATGATAAGGTACTGTTTGCAAAAGAAAACATGGATGAAGGAAGGTGTACATTGTGATTTTCGAAATAATCATTATTATCTTTATTTTTTCTTTCTTTCTGATTTTCAAGTTGCCTATCAATTTAGGTATAAGTATGTCTTTATAGGAGTATTGTGATAGAGTGTAAATGCTTTTGCAAGGATGTGATTTTTATTTTTAATTTAATTTTTTTTTTCTTTAATTTCTTTTCGTTTTTTAAACCATTTTATTTATTTTCATGTTTTAATGAAAAGACTTGATATGTCTACAAGATGTAGAGAAACATGTATGTGCTGTTTTGTTTTTCTTCAAAAAAAAAAGTTTAATAACAAAAAAATAAAAAATGCTCTTCTTTTCTCTTCTTTTCTTCTTTAACATATAGCACTCCTGTAGCAATGACAGTTGGCTCTTAAAGTTATGTACTTATTGATTTCTGTGGTCTAAGTCTAGTACCCTCAGGTTGAATGCACTTATTGTAAGTCGCTCTGGACAAAAGCATCAGCTAAATGACATGTAATGTAATGTAATGTTTATAAAGGAGTTCCTCTGGGAAACCTGCTGGGTCCTCTCCAGTTTCAGTCTGGATTAATAATTGATAAAGTTCTTGTTTATTGTCTTTATATACCCCGATGGTTTTCCTCACTGTGTTAATGTGTGTGTGCAGTTATATTCTGATCATGTTTAACGAGATAATCTCATCTGTGTTCAGAGTCTGCAGCTGCTGCACTCATCCCTCCACAGACTGCAGCACTCCCGTCTGATCTGAAAATATTAAAAACTGAATAATACTAATATTATTGACTGAGATGTGACTCACGGGTCATCTGACTCACCTGAAGAGTTTTTCATCAGCTCCTGCACCTGAAGCTCACCTGAGTTCATCCTGTGGTTCATCGAGGACACCTCGTCTGAAAAGATTTCATATTAAAACATATTAAAAAGTAAGGCAGACTGAACAACAGAGACACATTCAGTATTTTACAGTGAATCAACATCATCAATCATTAATTAATGACCTCGCATGAAGCTGAGTTCGTCTCTTTTAGATGATGAGTTCAGTTTTTCCTCCAGAGAGTTCAGACGACTCTGCAGAGCTGCAACACACACACACACATACACACACACACAATTATTAACTACCAAAATAGTTGCTGATTAATTTTCTACTGATTAATAATAACTATAGACACTACAACACTTCTTTTATCCATAACATTTTTTTAGATCTGCAGGATCAAACATCTGATTCATTAAACCTGAAATCTAAAAACAACCATAAAACTAGGACTGCGCGCAGTACTGAACGGGCCCTCGCAGTCCACGCGTGTCGGGGCATGCTGCCGTCAAAGTTTGTGCGTTACAGGGACCAGTCTATACCACCCCTATGATTTTCATTGCCTTAAGTCTTATGGTCTGGGCACAGTGGGACTTATTAAATTAAACTGCCGCCAGAGCGCCACCTAGGGGCCGATCAATAAAACCTTCAAGGGTTATCCTCAGGAGGGCATTGACAATAAGTATACCACGTTTGGTGTTAATCCGACCAACCGACTTGGAGATATAAAATATTTAAATTTAAAGAGCGCCACCTTGTGGTCATCGCCCAAAATTTTGCCCAGAGCCTCAGGGGCTCATGGGGAAGTAGTAACCTGAGTTTCATGTAATTCAGACACACCAATGTGGAGATATGCAACACTTCGTGTTTTGTCTTGATAATAGCGCCACCTGCAGGAAGTTGTTATGTAATAACTTGAGTATTCTTTGGGTAATCAAAATTCTTTTAATAACTTTTTGTCATGAGGGTCCATAGATGCTGTGTGCAAAGTTTGGTGCAAAACGATGAAATTGCCTAGGAGGAGTTCGAAAAAGTAGGTTTGCGACATTTTGCGAATTTGCGAAAAAAAACTCTAGGCGAAAATGGGAGTGGCCTATATCCCGAGATTCAGCACAACCCAGTGAACGCGTGGATATAAGTTTTTTGAATGTGCGATAAAGTATGTGGGAGTTATTAGCCTAAACGCGCTTTCCTATATTATAGCGCCACCTAGTGGTGGAAATTCAGGATGACAATAGATTATAAAATTTTTCACCAGGTGTGACTTATATTTAAAGTTTCATGAGTTTTGGGGTATGTTCAGGCAGTGAAATATGCGATCATTTGGGAAGAAGAATAAAAACTAGGACTGCGCGCAGTACTGAACGGGCCCTCGCAGTACACGCGTGTCGGGGCATGCTTCCGTCGGGGTTTGTGCGTTACAGGGGCCAGTCTATACCACCCCTATGAATTTCATTGCCTTAAGTCTTATGGTCTGGGCACAGTGGCATTTATTAAATTAAACTGCCGCCAGCGCGCCACCTAGGGGCCGATCAATAAAACCTTCAAGGGTTATCCTCAGGAGGGCATTGACAATAAGTATACCAAGTTTGGTGTTAATCCAACCAACCGACTTGGAGATAAAAAATACTTGAACTTAAAGAGCGCCACCTAGTGCTCGTCGCCCAAAATTTTGCCCAGAGCCTCAGGGGCTCATGGGGAAGTAGGAACCAGAGTTTCATGTCATTCAGACACACCAATGTGGAGATATGCAACACTTTGTGTTTTGTGTTGATAATAGCGCCACCTGCAGGAAGTTGTTATTTAATAACTTGAGTATTCTTTGGGTAATCAAAATTCTTTTAATAACTTTTTGTTATGAGGGTCCATAGATGCTGTGTGCAAAGTTTGGTGCAGAATGATGAAATTACCTAGGAGGAGTTCGATAAAGTAGGTTTGCGACATTTTGCGAATTTGCGAAAAAAAACGGTAGGCGAAAATGGGAGTGGCTTATATCACGAGATTCAGCACAACTCAGTGAACGCGTGGATATGAGTTTTTTGAATGTGCGATAAAGTATGTGGGAGTTATTAGCCAAAACGCACTTTCCTTTATTATAGCGCCACCTAGTGGTGGAAATTCAGGATGACAATAGATTATAAAATTTTTCACCATGTGTGACTTATATTTAAAGTTTCATGAGTTTTGGGGTATGTTCAGGCAGTGAAATATGCGATCATTTGGGAAGAAGAATAAAAACTAGGACTGCAAGCAGTACTGAACGGGCCCTCGCAGAGTGGAGCCGTCGGAGGAGGGCACGTCGGGGTAGGGCACGTCGGGGGAGTCCCTATGCGTCCCAAATGGCGTGTCTCCTACCACTGTGCTCGGGGTATGTGTAAAACATAATACTTGCTGTAGCCAGCTGGGGGCGCTATGACTGTGTGTCAATATTGACATGTGGGTGTGTCCAGGGCTGGCCCCTCATCATGTGTGAGAAATTTGGGACAGATTGGACAATGTATGGTCAAGTTATACAGTTTGTTGTGTTTCATGGCGAGACGCCATATTTTGCCGCCATGCCACGCCCACATAGTGTGACCGTCGGTAAAGATTTATACAACTTTTGATCCCAAAGGCTTTGTGATGGTGCTGACCAAGTTTGAAGAGAATTGGATAAAATCTGTAGGAGGAGTTCGTTAAAGTATGTGACCTGGAAATGGCCAAGAACGATGACAAGTGCGATATTCAAATGAAGATGGCGGACTTCCTGTAGGGTTTTAGGTATGGGTCCAAGAGGCTTTTTGGTGCGTCTCCACATGAAACACGTGTGTACCAAATTTCGTGTTTCTACGTGAAACCTACTGCTGGGGCTAGGCGTAAAAGATGTTACTTGCTGTTGCCAGCAGGGGGCGCTATGACTGTGTGTCAATATTGACACGTGGGTGTGTTCCAGGCTGGACCCTAATCACGTGTGTGAAATTTGGGACAGATTGGACAATGTATGGTCAAGTTATACAGTCTCGTGTGTTATGGCGAGACGCCATATTTTGCCGCCATGCCACGCCCACATAGTGTGACCATCGGTAAAGCTTTATACAACTTTTGATCCCAAAGGCCTTGTGAGGCTACTGTCCAAGTTTGAAGAGAATTGGATGAAATCTGTAGGAGGAGTTCGTTAAAGTATGCGACGTGGAAATGGCCCAAAACAGCGGGAAACGCCATTTTCGATCCAAGATGGCCGACTTCCTGTACGTTTTAGGGTATGGCTTCTTGAGACTTTTTGGTGCGTCTGGTCATGATATATGTATGCACCAAATTGCATGTCTCTACGACATTCCTGTGCGAGGGGCTGAATTTTCTTGACTTTCAAGGGGGCGCTGTTGAGTCATTTTGCCACGCCCATTCCCGGGACCACTAGAATATGTAAATTTCAGCGGAGATTTATGTATATTCCAAAAATGGTGAGTTTTTGAATATGATAAAGCCCCCAAAAAGGCGATTCCAATTCCAGGATAATAATAATAAGAATAGACGGACCAATTACAATAGGGTCCTCGCACCGTTAGTGCTCGGTCCCTAATAATAAAAACTAGGACTGCGCGCAGTACTGAACGGGCCCTCGCAGAGTGGAGCCGTCGGGGGAGGGCACGTCGGGGGAGGCCACATCGGGTACGGCACTGTGGGCTCAGTCCCTATGCGTCCCAAATGGTGTGTCTCCTACCACTGTGCTCGGGGTAGGTGTAAAACATAATACTTGCTGTAGCCAGCAGGGGGCGCTATGACTGTGTGTCAATATTGACATGTGGGTGTGTCCAGGGCTGGCCTCTCATCATGTGTGAGAAATTTGGGACAGATTGGACAATGTATGGTCAAGTTATACAGTCTCGTGTTTCATGGCGAGACGCCATATTTTGCCGCCATGCCACACCCACATAGTGTGACCGTCAGTAAAGCGTTATACAACTTTTGATCCCAAAGGCCTTGTGATGGTACTGACCAAGTTTGAAGTCAATTGGATAAAATCTGTAGGAGGAGTTCGTAAAAGTATGCGACCTGGAAATGGCGAAAAACGATGACAAGTGCGATATTCAATCCAAGATGGCCGACTTCCTGTACGTTTGAGGGTATGGGTCCAAGAGGCTTTTTGGTGCGTCTCCACATGAAGCACGTGTGTACCAAATTTCGTGTGTCTATGTGAAATCTACTGCTGGGGCTAGGCGTAAAAGTGGTTACTTCCTGTTGCCAGCGGGGGGCGCTATGACAGTGTATCAATATTGACATGTGGGTGTGTTCAGGGCTGGACTCTAATCACGTGTGTGAAATTTGGGACAGATTGGACAATGTATGGTCAAGTTATGCAGTCTCGTGTGTTATGGCGAGACGCCATATTTTGTCGCCATGCCACGCCCACATTGTGTGATGGTCGGTAAAGATTTAGACAACATTTCATCCCCAAGGCCTTGTGATGGTACTGGCCAAGTTTGAAGTCAATGGGGTGAAATCTATAGGAGGAGTTATGTAAAGTATGCAACGTGGTCATTTTATGAAAGAGGGCGTGGATAAAGCATAAGGGGCGGGGCTTTATGAAATATTGTTATGTAGAAGTGTTAAGGGCTGGACTCTGATGAAGCATGAGAAGTTTGGACCAGATGGGACAAAGAATGGAGAAGTTATAACAATCTCGTGTTTTATGGCGAGACGCCATATTTTGCCGCCATGCCACGCCCACATAGTGTGACCGATGGTAAAGATTTATACAATTTTTGATCCCAAAGTCCTTGTGATGGTACTGACCAAGTTTGAAGTCAATTGGATAAAATCTGTAGGAGGAGTTCGTTAAAGTATGCGACCTGGAAATGGCCAAAAACGATGACAAGTGCAATATTCAATCCAAGATGGCCGACTTCCTGTACGTTTTCGAGTATGGGTTCTTGAGGCTTTTTGGTGCGTCTTCCCATGATACACGTATGTACCAAATTTCGTGTGTCTACGTGAAAAAAACCTATATTGTGAGGATGTTTTGAAAATTTCAAGGGGGCGCTAGTGAGTCATTTTGCAAGGTCCATTCCCGCAAATACCAGAATACGTAAATTTCAAATCTGATTCATGTATATTCCAAATTTGGTGACTTTTTGAATATGATAAAGCCCCCAAAAAGGCAATTCATTTGGGAGAAGAATAATAATAATAATAATAATAATAATAATAATAAAAAACGGACCAATTACAATAGGGTCCTTGCACCGTTAGTGCTCGGTCCCTAATAACTAGGACTGCGCGCAGTACTGAACGGGCCCTCGCAGTCCACGCGTGTCGGGGCATGCTTCCGTCGGGGTTTGTGCGTTACAGGGGCCAGTCTATACCACCCCTATGAATTTCATTGCCTTAAGTCTTATGGTCTGGGCACAGTGGCATTTATTAAATTAAACTGCCGCCAGAGCGCCACCTAGGGGCCGATCAATAAAATCTTCAAGGGTTATCCTCAGGAGGGCATTGACAATAAGTATACCAAGTTTGGTGTTAATCCGACCAACCGATTTGGAGATATAAAATACTTCAATTTAAAGAGCGCCACCTAGTGGTCATCGGCCAAAATTTTGCAGCGAGCCTCAGGGGCTCATGGGGAAGTAGTAACCTGAGTTTCATGTCATTCAGACACACCAATGTGGAGATATGCAACAATTCGTGTTTTGTGTTGAAAATAGCGCCACCTGCAGGAAGTTGTTATTTAATAACTTGAGTATTCTTTGGGTAATCAAAATTCTTTTAATAACTTTTTGTCATGAGGGTCCATAGATGCTGTGTGCAAAGTTTGGTGCAAAACGATGAAATTGCCTAGGAGGAGTTCGAAAAAGTAGGTGTGCGACATTTCGCGCATTTGCGAAAAAAAACTACAGGCGAAAATGGGCGTGGCTTATATCACGAGATTCAGCACAACTCAGTGAACGCGTGGATATAAGTTTTTTGAATGTGCGATAAAGTATGTGGGAGTTATTAGCCAAAACGCACTTTCCTTTATTATAGCGCCACCTAGTGGTGGAAATTCAGGATGGCAATAATTTATAAAATTTTTCGCCAGGTGTGACTTATATTTAAAGTTTCATGAGTTTTGGGGTATGTTCAGGCAGTGAAATATGCGATCATTTGGGTACGAGAAAAATAATAAAAAGAATAATCATTAGAAATACAATAGGGACCTCGCAGGTCGTTGCCTGCTCGGGCCCTAATAATAACTAGGACTGCGCGCAGTACTGAACGGGCCCTCGCAGTCCACGCGTGTCGGGGCATGCTTCCGTCTGGGTTTGTGCGTTACAGGGGCCAGTCTATACCACCCCTATGACTTTCATTGCCTTAAGTCTTATGGTCTTGGCACAGTGGCACTCATTAAATTAAACTGCCGCCAGAGCGCCACCTAGGGGCCGATCAATAAAATCTTCAAGGGTTATCCTCAGGAGGGCATTGACAATAAGTCTACCAAGTTTGGTGTTAATCTGACCAACCAATTTGGAGATATAAAATACTTCAATTTAAAGAGCGCCACCTAGGGGTAATCGGCCAAAATTTTGCACAGAGTCTCAGGGGCTCATGGGGAAGTAGGAACCTGAGTTTCATGTCATTCAGACACACCAATGTGGAGATATGCAACACTTTGTGTTTTGTGTTGATAATAGCGCCACCTGCAGGAAGTTGTTATTTAATAACTTGAGTATTCTTTGGGTAATCAAAATTCTTTTAATAACTTTTTGCTATGAGGGTCCATAGATGCTGTGTGCAAAGTTTGGTGCAGAACGATGAAATTGCCTAGGAGGAGTTCGAAAAAGTAGGTTCGCGACATTTCGTGAATTTGCGAAAAAAAACGGTAGGCGAAAATGGGAGTGGCCTATATCACGAGATTCAGCACAACTCAGTGAACGCGTGGATATAAGTTTTTTGAATGTGCGATAAAGAATGTGGGAGTTATTAGCCTAAACGCGCTTTCCTTTATTATAGCGCCACCTTGTGGTGGAAATTCAGGATGACAATAGATTATAAAATTTTTCACCAGGTGTGACTTATATTTAAAGTTTCATGAGTTTTGGGGTATGTTCAGGCAGTGAAATATGCGATCATTTGGGAAGAAGAATAATAAAAACTAGGACTGCAAGCAGTACTGAACGGGCCCTCGCAGAGTGGAGCCGTCGGGGGAGGGCACGTCGAGGGAGGGCACGTAGGGCGCGGCGATGTGGGCTCAGTCCCTATGCGTCCCAAATGGCGTGTCTCCTACCACTGTGCTCGTGGGAGGTATAAAACAAGTTACTTCCTGAAGCCAGCAGGGGGCGCTATGACTGTGTGTCACTATTGACCCGTGGGTGTGTCCCGGGCTGGACCCTAATCACGTATGTGAAATTTGGGACAGATTGGACAATGTATGGTCAAGTTATACAGTCTTGTGCGTCATGGCGAGACGCCATATTTTGCCGCCATGCCACGCCCACATATTGTGAAGGTCAGTAAAGGTGTTGATAAGTTGTGTTCCCCAAAGCCTTGTGATGGTACTGACCAAGTTTGAAGTGAATGGGATTAAATCTGATGGAGGAGTTATGTAAAGTATGCAAGGTGGTCATTTTATGAAAGGGGGCGTGGATAAAGCATAATGGGCGGGGCTTCATGAAATATTGTTATGTAGAAGTGTTAAGGGCTGGACTCTGATGAAGCATGAGAAGTTTGGACCAGATCGGACAAAGAATTGCAAAGTTATAACGATCTCGTGTTTTATGGCGAGACGCCATATTTTGCCGCCATGCCACGCCCACATAGTGTGAGCGGCGGTAAAGCTTTATACAACATTTGATCCCAAAGGCCTTGTGAGGGTACTGACCAAGTTTGAAGAGAATTGGATGAAATCTGTAGGAGGAGTTCGTTAAAGTATGCGGCATGGAAATGGGCAAAAACAGGCAAAAACAGCAGGAAATGCCATTTTCGATTCAAGATGGCCGACTTCCTGTACGTTTTAGGGTATGGTTTCTTGAGACTTTTTGGTGCGTCTGGCCATGATACATGTATGTACCAAATTTCGTGTCTCTACGACATTCCTGTGCGAGGGGCTGAATTTTCTTGACTTTCAAGGGGGCGCTGTAGAGTCATTTTGCCACGCCCATTCCCGCGACCACTAGAATATGTAAATTTCAGCTGAGATTTATGTATATTCCAAAAATGGTGAGTTTTTGAATATGATAAAGCCCCCAAAAAGGCGATTTACTATTAGGAAGAAAAAGTATAATAATAAGAAACGGACCAATTTCAATAGGGTCCTCGCACCGTTAGTGCTCGGTCCCTAACTAGGACTGCGCGCAGTACTGAACGGGCCCTCGCAGTACACGCGTGTCGGGGCATGCAGCCGTCGGGGTTTGTGCGTTACAGGGGCCAGTCTATACCATCTCTATGAATTTCATTGCCTTAAGTCTTGTGGTCTGGGCACAGTGGAACTTATTAAATTAAACTGCCGCCAGAGCGCCACCTAGGGGCCGATCAATAAAATCTTCAAGGGTTATCCTCAGGAGGGCTTTGACAATAAGTATACCAAGTTTGGTGTTAATCCGACGAACCGATGTGGAGATATAAAATACTTCAATTTAAAGAGCGCCACCTAGTGGTCATCGCGCAAAATTTTGCACAGAGCCTCAGGGGCTCATGGGGAAGTAGTAACCTGAGTTTCATGTCATTCAGACACACCAATGTGGAGATATGCAACACTTTGTGTTTTGTGTTGATAATAGCGCCACCTGCAGGAAGTTGTTATTTAATAACTTGAGTATTCTTTGGGTAATCAAAATTCTTTTAATAACTTTTTGCTATGAGGGTCCATAGATGCTGTGTGCAAAGTTTGGTGCAGAACGATGAAATTGCCTAGGAGGAGTTCGAAAAAGTAGGTTCGCGACATTTCGTGAATTTGCGAAAAAAAACGGTAGGCGAAAATGGGAGTGGCCTATATCACGAGATTCAGCACAACTCAGTGAACGCGTGGATATAAGTTTTTTGAATGTGCGATAAAGAATGTGGGAGTTATTAGCCTAAACGCGCTTTCCTTTATTATAGCGCCACCTTGTGGTGGAAATTCAGGATGACAATAGATTATAAAATTTTTCACCAGGTGTGACTTATATTTAAAGTTTCATGAGTTTTGGGGTATGTTCAGGCAGTGAAATATGCGATCATTTGGGAAGAAGAATAATAAAAACTAGGACTGCGCGCAGTACTGAACGGGCCCTCGCAGTACACGCGTGTCGGGGCATGCAGCCGTCGGGGTTTGTGCGTTACAGGGGCCAGTCTATACCATCTCTATGAATTTCATTGCCTTAAGTCTTGTGGTCTGGGCACAGTGGAACTTATTAAATTAAACTGCCGCCAGAGCGCCACCTAGGGGCTGATCAATAAAATCTTCAAGGGTTATCCTCAGGAGGGCTTTGACAATAAGTATACCAAGTTTGGTGTTAATCCGACGAACCGATATGGAGATATAAAATACTTCAATTTAAAGAGCGCCACCTAGTGGTCATCGCGCAAAATTTTGCACAGAGCCTCAGGGGCTCATGGGGAAGTAGGAACCTGAGTTTCATGTCATTCAGACACACCAATGTGGAGATATGCAACACTTCGTGTTTTGTGTTGAAAATAGCGCCACCTGCAGGAAGTTGTTATTTAATAACTTGAGTATTCTTTGGGTAATCAAAATTCTTTTAATAACTTTTTGGTATGAGGGTCCATAGATGCTGTGTGCAAAGTTTGGTGCAAAACGATGAAATTGCCTAGGAGGAGTTCGAAAAAGTAGGTTTGCGACATTTCGCGAATTTGCGAAAAAAAACTCCAGGCGAAAATGGGAGTGGCTTATATCACGAGATTCAGCACAACTCAGTGAACGCGTGGATATAAGTTTTTTGAATGTGCGATAAAGTATGTGGGAGTTATTAGCCAAAACGCACTTTCCTTTATTATAGCGCCACCTAGTGGTGGAAATTCAGGATGACAATAGATTATAAAATTTTTCACCATGTGTGACTTATATTTAAAGTTTCATGAGTTTTGGGGTATGTTCAGGCAGTGAAATATGCGATCATTTGGGAAGAAGAATAATAAAAACTAGGACTGCGCGCAGTACTGAACGGGCCCTCGCAGTACACGCGTGTCGGGGCATGCTGCCGTTGGGGTGTGTGCGTTACAGGGGCCAGTCTACACCACCCCTATGAATTTCATTGCCTTAAGTCTTGTGGTCTGGGCACAGTGGAACTTATCAAATTAAACTGCCGCCAGAGCGCCACCTAGGGGCCGATCAATAAAATCTTCAAGGGTTATCCTCAGGAGGGCTTTGACAATAAGTATACCAAGTTTGGTGTTAATCCGACGAACCGATGTGGAGATATAAAATACTTCAATTTAAAGAGCGCCACCTAGTGGTCATCGCGCAAAATTTTGCACAGAGCCTCAGGGGCTCATGGGGAAGTAGTAACCTGAGTTTCATGTCATTCAGACACACCAATGTGGAGATATGCAACACTTCGTGTTTTGTGTTGAAAATAGCGCCACCTGCAGGAAGTTGTTATTTAATAACTTGAGTATTCTTTGGGTAATCAAAATTCTTTTAATAACTTTTTGGTATGAGGGTCCATAGATGCTGTGTGCAAAGTTTGGTGCAAAACGATGAAATTGCCTAGGAGGAGTTCGAAAAAGTAGGTTTGCGACATTTCGCGAATTAACGAAAAAAAACTCCAGGCGAAAATGGGAGTGGCTTATATCACGAGATTCAGCACAACTCAGTGAACGCGTGGATATAAGTTTTTTGAATGTGCGATAAAGTATGTGGGAGTTATTAGCCAAAACGCACTTTCCTTTATTCTAGCGCCACCTAGTGGCGAAAAATCAGGTTGACAATAGATTATAAAATTTTTCACCATGTGTGACTTATATTTAAAGTTTCATGAGTTTTGGGGTATGTTCAGGCAGTGAAATATGCGATCATTTGGGGGGAAGAAAAATAATAAAAAGAATAATCATTAGAAATACAATAGGGACCTCGCAGGTCGTTGCCTGCTCGGGCCCTAATAACTAGGACTGCGCGCAGTACTGAACGGGCCCTCGCAGTACACGCGTGTCGGGGCATGCAGCCGTTGGGGTGTGTGCGTTACAGGGGCCAGTCTATACCACCCCTATGAATTTCACTGCCTTAAGTCTTATGGTCTGGGCACAGTGGCACTTATTAAATTAAAGTGCCGCCAGAGCGCCACCTAGGGGCCAATCAATAAAATCTTCAAGGGTTATCCTCAGGAGGGCATTGACAATAAGTATATCAAGTTTGGTGTTAATCCGACCAACCGATGTGGAGATATAAAATACTTCAATTTAAAGAGCGCCACCTAGTGTTTATCGCACAAAATTTTGCAGCGGGCCTCAAGGGCTCATGGGGAAGTAGTAACCTGAGTTTCATGTCATTCAGACACACCAATGTGGAGATATGCAACACTTTGTGTTTTGTGTTGAAAATAGCGCCACCTGCAGGAAGTTGTTATTAAATAACTTGAGTATTCTTTGGGTAATCAAAATTCTTTTAATAACTTTTTGTCATGAGGGTCCATAGATGCTGTGTGCAAAGTTTGGTGCAAAACGATGAAATTGCCTAGGAGGAGTTCGAAAAAGTAGGTTTGCGACATTTCGCGAATTTGCGAAAAAAAACGGTAGGCGAAAATGGGAGTGGCCTATATCACGAGATTCAGCACAACTCAGTGAACGCGTGGATATAAGTTTTTTGAATGTGCGATAAAGTATGTGGAAGTTATTAGCCTAAACGCACTTTCCTTTATTATAGCGCCACCTAGTGGTGGAAATTCAGGATGACAATAGATTATAAAATTTTTCACCATGTGTGACTTATATTTAAAGTTTCATGAGTTTTGGGGTATGTTCAGGCAGTGAAATATGCAATCATTTGGGAAGAAGAATAATAATAAAAAAAAAATAAATAATAAATAATCATTCGAAATACAATAGGGACCTCGCAGGTCGTTGCCTGCTCGGGCCCTAACTAGGACTGCGCGCAGTACTGAACGGGCCCTCGCAGTACACGCGTGTTGGGGCATGCTGCAGTCGGGGTCTGTGCGTTACAGGGGCCAGTCTATACCACCCCTATGAATTTCATTGCCTTAAGTCTTATGGTCTGGGCACAGTGGCACTTATTAAATTAAACTGCCGCCAGAGCGCCACCTAGGGGCCGATCAATAAAATCTTCACGGGTTATCCTCAGGAGGGCATTGACAATAAGTAAACCAAATTTGGTGTTAATCCGACCAACCGATGTGGAGATATAAAATACATCAATTTAAAGACCGCCACCTAGTGGTCATCGCCCAAAATTTTGCAGCAAGCCTCAGGGGCTCATGGGGTAGTAGGATCTTGAGTTTCATGTTATTCAGACACACCAATGTGGAGATATGCAACACTTTGTGTTTTGTGTTGAAAATAGCGCCACCTGCAGGAAGTTGTTATTTAATAACTTGAGTATCATTTGGGTAATCAAAATTCTTTTAATAACTTTTTGTCATGAGGGTCCATAGATGCTGTGTGCAAAGTTTGGTGCAAAACGATGAAATTGTCTAGGAGGAGTTCGAAAAAGTAGGTTTGCGACTTTTCGCGAATTTGCGAAAAAAAACTCCAGGCGAAAATGGGAGTGGCTTATATCACGAGATTCAGCACAACTCAGTGAACGCGTGGATATAATTTTTTTGAATGTGCGATAAAGTATGTGGGAGTTATTAGCCAAAACGCACTTTCCTTTATTATAGCGCCACCTAGTGGTGGAAATTCAGCATGACAATAGATTATAAAATTTTTCGCCAGGTGTGACTTATATTTAAAGTTTCATGAGTTTTGGGGTATGTTCAGGCGTGAAATATGCGATCATTTGGGAAGAAGAATAATAATAACTAGGACTGCGCGCAGTACTGAACGGGCCCTCGCAGTACACGCGTGTCGGGGCATGCTGCCGTCAGGGTGTGTGCGTTACAGGGGCCAGTCTATACCACCCCTATGAATTCCATTGCCTTAAGTCTTTGGTCTGGGCACAGTAGCACTTATTAAATTAAACTGCCGCCAGAGCGCCACCTAGGGAACGATCAATAAAATCTTCAAGGGTTATCCTCAGGAGGGCATTGACAATGAGTATACCAAGTTTGGTGTTAATCCAACCAACAGATTTGGAGATATAAAATACTTCAATTTAAAGAGCGCCACCTAGTGGTAATCGTCCAAAATTTTGCAGCAAGCCTCAGGGGCTGATGGGGAAGTAGTAACCTGAGTTTCATGTCATTCAGACACACCAATGAGGAGATATGCAACATTTCGTGTTTTGTGTTGAAAATAGCGCCACCTGCAGGAAGTTGTTATTTAATAACTGGAGTATTCTTTGGGTAATCAAAATTCTTTTAATAACTTTTTGTCATGAGGGTCCATAGATGCTCTGTGCAAAGTTTGGTGCAAAACGATGAAATTGCCTAGGAGGAGTTCGAAAAAGTAGGTTTGCGACATTTCGCGAATTTGCGGAAAAAAACTCCAGGCGAAAATGGGCGTGGCTTATATCACGAGATTCAGCACAACTCACTGAACGCGTGGATATAAGTTTTTTGAATGTGCGATAAAGTATGTGGGAGTTATTAGCCAAAAGGCACTTTCCTTTATTGTAGCGCCACCTAGTGGTGAAAATTCAGGATGACAATAGATTATAAAATTTTTCGCCAGGTATGACTTATATTTAAAGTTTCGTGAGTTTTGGGGTATGTTCAGGCATTGAAAAATGCGATCATTTGGGGGGAAGAAAAATAAAAATAATAAAAATAAAAAGAACTAGGACTGCGCGCAGTACTGAACGGGCCCTCGCAGTACACGCGTGTCGGGGCATGCTGCCGTCGGGGTTTGTGCGTTACAAGGACCAGTCTATACCACCCCTATGAATTTCATTGCCTTAAGTCTTTTGGTCTGGGCACAGTGGGACTCATTAAATTAAACTGCCGCCAGAGCACCACCTAAGGGCCGATCAATAAAACCTTCAAGGGTTATCCTCAGGAGGGCATTGACAATAAGTATACCAAGTTTGGTGTTAATCCGACCAACCGATTTGGAGATATAAAATACTTCAATTTAAAGAGCGCCACCTAGTGGTAATCGCCCAAAATTTTGCAGCGAGCCTCAGGGGCTCATGGGGAAGTAGTAACCTGAGTTTCATGTCATTCAGACACACCAATGTGGAGATATGCAACACTTTGTGTTTTGTGTTGATAATAGCGCCACCTACAGGAAGTTGTTATTTAATAACTTGAGTATTCTTTGGGTAATCAAAATTCTTTTAATAACTTTTTGTCATGAGGGTCCATAGATGCTGTGTGCAAAGTTTGGTGCAAAACGATGAAATTGCCTAGGAGGAGTTCGAAAAAGTAGGTTTGCGACATTTCGCGAATTTGCGAAAAAAAACTCTAGGCGAAAATGGGAGTGGCTTATATCACGAGATTCAGCACAACTCAGTGAACGCGTGGATATGAGTTTTTTGAATGTGCGATAAAGTATGTGGGAGTTATTAGCCAAAACGCACTTTCCTTTATTATAGCGCCACCTAGTGGTGGAAATTCAGGATGACAATAGATTATAAAATTTTTCACCATGTGTGATTTATATTTAAAGTTTCATGAGTTTTGGGGTATGTTCAGGCAGTGAAATATGCGATCATTTTGGACAAAGAATAAAAATAATAATAACTAGGACTGCGCGCAGTACTGAACGGGCCCTCGCAGTACACGCGTGTCGGGGCATGCTGCCGTCGGGGTTTGTGCGTTACAGGGACCAGTCTATACCACCCCTATGAATTTCATTGCCTTAAGTCTTATGGTCTGGGCACAGTGGCACTTATTAAAATAAACTGCCGCCAGAGCGCCACCTAGGGGCCGATCAATAACACCTTCAAGGGTTATCCTCAGGAGGGCATTGACAATAAGTATACCAAGTTTGGTGTTAATCCGACCAACCGATGTAGAGATATAAAATACTTCAATTTAAAGAGCGACACCTAGTGGTAATCGGCCAGAATTTTGCAGAGAGCCTCAGTGGCTCATGGGGAAGTAGTAACCTGAGTTTCATGTCATTCAGACACACCAATGTGGAGATATGCAACACTTTGTGTTTTGTGTTGATAATAGCGCCACCTGCAGGAAGTTGTTACTTAATAACTTGAGTATTCTTTGGGTAATCAAAATTCTTTTAATAACTTTTTGTCATGAGGGTCCATAGATGCTGTGTGCAAAGTTTGGTGCAAAATGATGAAATTGCCTAGGAGGAGTTCGAAAAAGTAGGTTTGCGACATTTTGCGAATTTGCGAAAAAAAACGGTAGGCGAAAATGGGCGTGGCCTATATCACGAGATTCAGTACAACTCAGTGAACGCGTGGATATACGTTTTTTGAATGTGCGACAAAGTATGTGGGAGTTATTAGCCAAAACGCGCTTTCCTTTATTATAGCGCCACCTAGTGGTGGAAATTCAGGATGACAATAGATTATAAAATTTTTCGCCAGGTGTGACTTATATTCAAAGTTTCATGAGTTTTGGGGTATGTTCAGGCAGTGAAATATGCGATCATTTGGGAAGAAGAATAAAAAAAAAAATAATAAATAATCATTCGAAATACAATAGGGACCTCGCAGGTCGTTGCCTGCTCGGGCCCTAATAATAATAAATAATCATTCGAAATACAATAGGGACCTCGCAGGTCGTTCCTGCTCGGGCCCTAATAATCATTCGAAATACAATAGGGACCTCGCAGGTCGTTGCCTGCTCGGGCCCTAATAATAAATAAACATTCGAAATACAATAGGGACCTCGCAGGTCGTTGCCTGCTCGGGCCCTAAAAATAAAAATAAATAATCATTCGAAATACAATAGGGACCTCGCAGGTCGTTGCCTGCTCGGGCCCTAATAAAAATAAATAATCATTCGAAATACAATAGGGACCTCGCAGGTCGTTGCCTGCTCGGGCCCTAATAAATAAACATTCGAAATACAATAGGGACCTCGCAGGTCGTTGCCTGCTCGGGCCCTAAAAATAAAAAGAATAATCATTCGAAATACAATAGGGACCTCGCAGGTCGTTGCCTGCTCGGGCCCTAAAAATAATAATAATAATAATAATAAACTAGGACTGCGCGCAGTACTGAACGGGCCCTTGCAGTACACGCGTGTCGGGGCATGCTGCCGTCGGGGTGTGTGCGTTACAGGGACCAGTCTATACCACCCCTATGAATTTCATTGCCTTCAGTCTTATGGTCTGGGCACAGTGGCACTTATTAAATTAAACTGCCGCCAGAGCGCCACCTAGGGGCCGATCAATAAAATCTTCACGGGTTATCCTCAGGAGGGCATTGACAATAAGTATACCAAGTTTGGTGTTAATCCGACCAACCGATGTGGAGATATAAAATACATCAATTTAAAGAGCGCCACCTAGTGGTCATCGGCCAAAATTTTGCAGCGAGCCTCAGGGGCTCATGGGGAAGTAGTAACCTGAGTTTCATGTCATTCAGACACACCAATGTGGAGATATGCAACACTTTGTGTTTTGTGTTGTAAATAGCGCCACCTGCAGGAAGTTGTTATTTAATAACTTGAGTATTCTTTGGGTAATCAAAATTCTTTTAATAACTTTTTGTCATGAGGGTCCATAGATGCTGTGTGCAAAGTTTGGTGCAAAACGATGAAATTGCCTAGGAGGAGTTCGAAAAAGTAGGTTTGTGACATTTAGCGAATTTGCGAAAAAAAACGGTTGGCGAAAATGGGCGTGGCCTATATCACGAGATTCAGCACAACTCAGTGAACGCGTGGATATAAGTTTTTTGAATGTGCGATGAAGTATGTGGGAGTTATTAGCCAAAATGCACTTTCCATTATTATAGCGCCACCTAGTGGTGAAAATTCAGGATGACAATAGATTATAAAATTTTTCGCCAGGTGTGACTTATATTTAAAGTTTCATGAGTTTTGGGGTATGTTCAGGCAGTGAAATATGCGATCATTTGGGAAGAAGAATAATAAAAACTAGGACTGCGCGCAGTACTGAACGGGCCCTCGCAGTACACGCGTGTCGGGGCATGCTGCTGTTGGGGTGTGTGCGTTACAGGGGCCAGTCTATACCACCCCTATGAATTTCATTGCCTTAAGTCTTATGGTCTGGGCACAGTGACACTTATTAAATTAAACTGCCGCCAGAGCGCCACCTAGGGGCCGATCAATAAAATCTTTAAGGGTTATCTTCAGGAGGGCATTGACAATAAGTATACCAAGTTTGGTGTTAATCCAACCAACGGATTTGGAGATATAAAATACTTCAATTTAAAGAGCGCCACCTAGTGGTAATCGTCCAAAATTTTGCAGAGAGCCTCAGGGGCTCATGGGGAAGTAGTCACCTGAGTTTCATGTCATTCAGACACACCAATGAGGAGATATGCAACATTTCGTGTTTTGTGTTGAAAATAGCGCCACCTGCAGGAAGTTGTTATGAAATAACTGGAGTATTCTTTGGGTAATCAAAATTCTTTTAATAACTTTTTGTCATGAGGGTCCATAGATGCTCTGTGCAAAGTTTGGTGCAAAACGATGAAATTGCCTAGGAGGAGTTCGAAAAAGTAGGTTTGCGACATTTCGCGAATTTGCGAAAAAAAACGGTAGGCGAAAATGGGAGTGGCCTATATCACGAGATTCAGCACGACTCAGTGAACGCGTGGGTATAAGTTTTTTGAATGTGCGATAAAGTATGTGGAAGTTATTAGCCAAAACGCACTTTCCTTTATTATAGCGCCACCTAGTGGTGAAAATTCAGGATGACAATAGATTATAAAATTTTTCACCATGTCTGACTTATATTTAAAGTTTCATGAGTTTTGGGGTATGTTCAGGCAGTGAAATATGCGATCATTTGGGAAGAAGAATAATAATAACTAGGACTGCGCGCAGTACTGAACGGGCCCTCGCAGGACACGCGTGTCGGGGCATGCTGCCGTCAGGGTTTGTGCGTTACAGGGGCCAGTCTATACCACCCCTATGAATTTCATTGCCTTAAGTCTTATGGTTTGGGCACAGTGGCACTGATTAAATTAAACTGCCGCCAGAGCGCCACCTAGGGGCCGATCAATAAAATCTTCAAGGGTTAACCTCAGGAGGGCATTGACAATAAGTATACCAAGTTTGGTGTTAATCCAACCAACCGATTTGCAGATATAAAATACTTCAATTTAAAGAGCGCCACCTAGTGGTCATCGGCCAAAATTTTGCAACGAGCCTCAGGGGCTCATGGGGAAATAGTAACCTGAGTTTCATGTCATTCAGACACACCAATGTGGAGATATGCAACACTTTGTGTTTTGTGTTGATAATAGCGCCACCTGCAGGAAGTTGTTATTTAATAACTTGAGTATTCTTTGGGTAATCAAAATTCTTTTAATAACTTTTTGTTATGAGGTTCCATAGATGCTGTGTGCAAAGTTTGGCGCAAAATGATGAAATTGCCTAGGAGGAGTTCGAAAAAGTAGGTTTGCGACATTTCGCGAATTTGCGAAAAAAAACGGTAGGCGAAAATGGGCGTGGCTTATATCACGAGATTCAGCACAACTCAGTGAACGCGTGGATATAAGTTTTTTGAATGTGCGATAAAGTATGTGGGAGTTATTAGCCAAAACGCACTGTCCTTTATTATAGCGCCACCTAGTGGTGGAAATTCAAGATGACAATACATTATAAAATTTTTCACCATGTGTGACTTATATTTAAAGTTTCATGAGTTTTGGGATATGTTCAGGCAGTGAAAAATGCGATCATTTCGTCACGAGAATAAAAAAAAAAAAAATAAATAATCATTCGAAATACAATAGGGACCTCGCAGGTCGTTGCCTGCTCGGGCCCTAATAAAAACTAGGACTGCGCGCAGTACTGAACGGGCCCTCGCAGTACACGCGTGTTGGGGCATGCTGCCGTCAGGGTTTGTGCGTTACAGGGGCCAGTCTATACCACCTCTATGAATTACATTGCCTTAAGTCTTATGGTCTTGGCACAGTGACACTTATTAAATTAAACTGCCGCCAGAGCGCCACCTAGGGGCCGATCAATAAAATCTTCGAAGGTTATCCTCAGGAGGGCATTGACAATAAGTATACCAAGTTTGGTGTTCATCCGACCAACCGATTTGGAGATATAAAATACTTTTATTTAAAGAGCGCCACCTAGTGGTCATCGCCCAAAATTTTGCACAGAGCCTCAGGGGCTCATGGGGAAGTAGTAACCTGAATTTCATGTCATTCAGACACACCCATGTGGAGATATGCAACACTTTGTGTTTTGTGTTGATAATAGCGCCACCTGCAGGAAGTTGTTATTTAATAACTTGAGTATTCTTTGGGTAATCAAAATTCTTTTAATAACTTTTTGTCAAGAGGGTCCATAGATGCTGTGTGCAAAGTTTGGTGCAAAACGATGAAATTGCCTAGGAGGAGTTCGAAAAAGTAGGTTTTCGACATTTCGCGAATTTGCGAAAAAAAACGGTAGGCGAAAATGGGAGTGGCCTATATCAGGAGATTCAGCACAACTCAGTGAACGCGTGGATATAAGTTTTTTGAATGTGCGATAAAGTATGTGGGAGTTATTAGCCAAAACGCACTTTCCTTTATTATAGCGCCACCTAGTGGTGGAAATTCAGAATGACAACAGATTATAAAATTTTTCACCATGTGTGACTTATATTTAAAGTTTCATGAGTTTTGGGGTATGTTCAGGCAGTGAAATATGCGATCATTTGGGACAAAGAATAATAAAAACTAGGACTGCGCGCAGTACTGAACGGGCCCTCGCAGTACACGCGTGTCGGGGCATGCTGCCGTCGGGGTGTGTGCGTTACAGGGGCCAGTCTATACCACCCCTATGATTTTCATTGCCTTAAGTCTTATGGTATGGGCACAGTGGCACTTATTAAATTAAACTGCCGCCAGAGCGCCACCTAGGGGCCGATCAATAAAATCTTCAAGGGTTATCCTCAGGAGGGCATTGACAATAAGTATACCAAGTTTGGTGTTAATCCGAATAACCTATTTGGAGATATAAAATACTTCAATTTAAAGAGCGCCACCTAGTGGTCATCGGCCAAAATTTTGCGGAGAGCCTCAGGGGCTCATGGGGAAGTAGTAACCTGAGTTTCATGTCATTCAGACACACCAATTTGGAGATATGCAACACTTTGTGTTTTGTGTTGAAAAGAGCGCCACCTGCAGGAAGTTGTTATTTAATAACTTGAGTATTCTTTGGGTAATCAAAATTCTTTTAATAACTTTTTGTCATGAGGGTCCATAGATGCAGTGTGCAAAGTTTGGTGCAAAACGATGAAATTGCCTAGGAGGAGTTCGAAAAAGTAGGTTTACGACATTTCGCGAATTTGCGAAAAAAAAACTCTAGGCGAAAATGGGAGTGGCCTATATCCCGAGATTCAGCACAACTCAGTGAACGCGTGGATATAAGTTTTTTGAATGTGCGATGAAGTATGTGGGAGTTATTAGCTTAAACGCGTTTTCCTTTATTATAGCGCCACCTAGTGGTTGAAAATTCAGAATGACAATAGATTATAAAATTTTTCACCAGGTGTGACTTATATTTAAAGTTTCATGACTTTTGGGGTATGTTCAGGCAGTGAAAAATGCGATCATTTGGGAAGAAGAAAAATAAAAAAAAAAATAAAAATAAATAATCATTCGAAATACAATAGGGACCTCGCAGGTCGTTGCCTGCTCGGGCCCTAATAAAAATAAATAATCATTCGAAATACAATAGGGACCTCGCAGGTCGTTGCCTGCTCGGGCCCTAATAAAAAAAAGAATAATCATTCGAAATACAATAGGGACCTCGCAGGTCGTTGCCTGCTCGGGCCCTAACTAGGACTGCGCGCAGTACTGAACGGGCCCTCGCAGTACACGCGTGTCGGGGCATGCTGCCGTCGGGGTGTGTGCGCTACAGGGGCCAGTCTATACCACCCCTATGAATTGCATTGCCTTAAGTCTTATGGTCTGGGCACAGTGGCACACGTTAAATTAAACTGCCGCCAGAGCGCCACCTAGGGGCCGATCAATAATATCTTCAAGGGTTATCCTCAGGAGGGCATTGAAAATAAGTATACCAAGTTTGGTGTTAATCCGACCAACCACTGTGCTCGGGGTAGGTGTAAAACATAATACTTGCTGTAGCCAGCAGGGGGCGCTATGACTGTGTGTAAGTACTGACATGTGGGTGTGTACCGGGATGGACCCTAATCACGTGTGTGAAATTTGGGACAGATTGGACAATGTATGGTCAAGTTATGCAGTCTCGTGTGTTATGGCGAGACGCCATAATTTGCCGCCATGCCACGCCCACATAGTGTGATGGTTGGTAAAGATTTATACAACTTTTGATCCCAAAGGCCTTGTGATGGTACTGGCCAAGTTTGAAGTCAATTGGATAAAATCTGTAGGAGGAGTTCGTTAAAGTATGCGAGCTGGAAATGGCCAAAAACGATGACAAGTGCAATATTCAAACCAAGATGGCGGACTTCCTGTTGGGTTTGAGGTATGGGTCCAAGAGGCTTTTTGGTGCGTCTCCACATGAAGCATGTGTGTACCAAATTTCGTGTCTCTACGTGAAACCTAGTGCAAGGGCTAAGTATAAAACAAGTTACTTGCTGTTGCCAGCAGGGGGCGCTATGACTGTGTGTCAATATTGACACATGGGTGTGTCCCAGGCTGGACCCTAATCACGTGTGTTAAATTTGGGACAGATTGGACAATGTATGGTCAAGTTAGCCAGTGTCGTGTTTTATGGCGAGACGCCATATTTTGCCGCCATGCCACGCCCACATAGTGTGACAGGGGGTAAAGATTTATACAACTTTTGATCCCAAAGGCCTTATGATGGTACTGACCAAGTTTGAAGTCCATGGGGTGAAATCTGTCGGAGGAGTTATGTAAAGTATGCAATGTGGTCATTTTATGAAAGGGGGCGTGGATAAAGCATAAGGGGCGGGGCTTTATCAATATTGTTATTGGGAAGTGTTAAGGGCTGGACTCTGATGAAGCATGAGAAGTTTGGACCACATTGGAGAAAGTATGGGAAAGTTATAATGATCTCGTGTTTTATGGCGAGACGCCATATTTTGCCGCCATGCCACGCCCACATAGTGTGACCGTCGGTAAAGCTTTATACAACTTTTGATCCCAAAGGCCTTGTGAGGCTACTGTCCAAGTTTGAAGAGAATTGGATGAAATCTGTAGGAGGAGTTCGTTAAAGTATGCGACGTGGAAATGGCCCAAAACAGCAGGAAACACCATTTTCGATCCAAGATGGCCGACTTCCTGTACGTTTTAGGGTATGGGTTCTTGAGACTTTTTGGTGTGTCTTGCCATGATACATGTATGTACCAAATTTTGTGTCTCTATGTCATTCCTGTGCGAGGGGCTGAATTTTCTTGACTTTCAAGGGGGCGCTGTTGAGTCATTTTGCCACGCCCATTCCCGCGACCACAAGAATACGTAAATTTCACCAGAGATTTATGTATATTCCAAATATGGTGAGTTTTTGAATATGATAAAGGCCCCAAAAATGCGATTCATTTTCCAGAAGAAGAATAATAATAATTCCTTCAATTTCAATAGGGTCCTCGCACCGTTAGTGCTCGGTCCCTAATAATAATAAATAATCATTCGAAATACAATAGGGACCTCGCAGGTCGTTCCTGCTCGGGCCCTAACTAGGACTGCGCGCAGTACTGAACGGGCCCTCGCAGTACACGCGTGTCGGGGCATGCTGCCGTCTGGGTTTGTGCGTTACAGGGGCCAGTCTATACCACCCCATATGAATTTCATTGCCTTAAGTCTTATGGTCTGGGCACAGTGGCACTTTTTAAATTAAACTGCCGCCAGAGTGCCACCTAGGGGTTGATCAAGAAAATCTTCAAGGGTTATCCTCAGGAGGGCATTGACAATAAGCATACCAAGTTTGGTGTTAATCCGACCAACCAATGCGGAGATATAAAATATTTCAATTTAAAGAGCGCCACCTAGTGGTCATCGCCCAAAATTTTGCAGAGAGCCTCAGGGGCTCATGGGGAAGTAGTTACCTGAGTTTCATGTCATTCACACACACCAATGTGGAGATATGCAACACTTTGTGTTTTGTGTTGAAAATAGCGCCACCTGCAGGAAGTTGTTATTTAATAACTTGAGTATTCTTTGAGTAATCAAAACTCTTTTAATAACTTTTTGTTATGAGGGTCCATAGATGCTGTGTGCAAAGTTTGGTGCAGAACGATGAAATTGCCTAGGAGGAGTTCGAAAAAGTAGGTTTGCGACATTTCGCGAATTTGCGAAAAAAAACGGTAGGCGAAAATGGGAGTGGCCTATATCACGAGATTCAGCACAACTCAGTGAACGCGTGGATATAAGTTTTTTGAATGTGTGATAAAGTATGTGGAAGTTATTAGCCTAAACGCACTTTCCTTTATTATAGCGCCACCTAGTGGTGAAAATTCAGGATGACAATAGATTATAAAATTTTTCGACAGGTGTGACTTATATTTAAAGTTTCATGAGTTTTGGGGTATGTTCAGGCAGTGAAAAAGGCAATCATTTGGGTACGAGAATAATAATAACTAGGACTGCGCGCAGTACTGAACGGGCCCTCGCAGTACACGCGCGTCGGGGCATGCTGCCGTTGGGGTGTGTGCGTTACAGGGGCCAGTCTATACCACCCCTATGAATTTCATTGCCTTAAGTCTTATGGTCTGGGCACAGTGACACTTATTAAATTAAACTGCCGCCAGAGCGCAACCTAGGGGCCGATCAATAAAATCTTTAAGGGTTATCCTCAGGAGGGCATTGACAATAAGTATACCAAGTTTGGTGTTAATCCAACCAACGGATTTGGAGATATAAAATACTTCAATTTAAGGAGCACCACCTAGTGGTAATCGTCCAAAATTTTGCAGAGAGCCTCAGGGGCTCATGGGGAAGTAGTAACCTGAGTTTCATGTCATTCAGACACACCAATGAGGAGATTTGCAACATTTCGTGTTTTGTGTTGAAAATAGCGCCACCTGCAGGAAGTTGTTATTAAATAACTGGAGTATTCTTTGGGTAATCAAAATTCTTTTAATAACTTTTTGTCATGAGGGTCTATAGATGCTGTGTGCAAAGTTTGGTGCAAAACGATGAAATTGCCTAGGAGGAGTTCGAAAAAGTAGGTTTGCGACATTTGGCGAATTTGCGAAAAAAAACGGGAGGCGAAAATGGGAGTGGCTTATATCACGAGATTCAGCACAACTCAGTGAACGCGTGGATATAAGTTTTTTGAATGTGCGATAGAGTATGTGGGAGTTATTAGCCAAAACGCACTTTCCTTTATTATAGCGCCACCTAGTGGTGGAAATTCAGGATGACAATAGATTATAAAATTTTTCACCATGTGTGACTTATATTTAAAGTTTCATGAGTTTTGGGGTATGTTCAGGCAGTGAAAAATGCGATCATTTCGTCACGAGAATAAAAAAAACTAGGACTGCGCGCAGTACTGAACGGGCCCTCGCAGTACACGCGTGTCGGGGCATGCTGCCGTCGGGGTTTGTTCGTTACAGGGGCCAGTCTATACCACCCCTATGAATTTCATTGCCTTAAGTCTTATGGTCTGGGCACAGTGGCACTTATTAAATTAAACTGCCGCCAGAGCGCCACCTAGGGGCCGATCAATAAAATCTTCAAGGGTTATCCTCAGGAGGGCTTTGACAATAAGTATACCAAGTTTGGTGTTAATCCGACGAACCGATGTGGAGATATAAAATACTTCAATTTAAAGAGCGCCACCTAGTGGTCATCGCCCAAAATTTTGCATCGAGCCTAAGGGGCTCATGGGGAAGCAGCAACCTGAGTTTCATGTCATTCAGACACACCAATGTGGAGATATGCAACACTTTGTGTTTTGTGTTGAAAAGAGCGCCACCTGCAGGAAGTTGTTATTTAATAACTTGAGTATTATTTGAGTAATCAAAATTCTTTTAATAACTTTTTGTCATGAGGGTCCATAGATGCAGTGTGCAAAGTTTGGTGCAAAACAATGAAATTGCCTAGGAGGAGTTCGAAAAAGTAGTTTTGCGACATTTCGCGAATTTGCGGAGAAAAAATCCAGGCGAAAATGGGAGTGGCTTATATCACGAGATTCTGCACAACTCAGTGAACGCGTGGATATGAGTTTTTTGAATGTGCGATAAAGTATGTGGGAGTTATTAGCCAAAACGCACTTTCCTTTATTATAGCGCCACCTAGTGGTGGAAATTCAGGATGACAATAGATTATAAAATTTTTCACCATGTGTGACTTATATTTAAAGTTTCATGAGTTTTGGGGTATGTTCAGGCAGTGAAATATGCGATCATTTGGGACCAAGAAAAATAATAAAAAAAAGAATAATCATTCGAAATACAATAGGGACCTCGCAGGTCGTTGCCTGCTCGGGCCCTAATAATAATAACTAGGACTGCGCGCAGTACTGAACGGGCCCTCGCAGTACACGCGTGTCGGGGTATGCTGCCGTCGGGGTTTGTGCGTTACAGGGGCCAGTCTATACCACCCCTATGAATTTCATTGCCTTAAGTCTTACGGTCTGGGCACAGTGGGACTTATTAAATTAAACTGCCGCCAGAGCGCCACCTAGCGGCCGATCACTAAAACCTTCAAGGGTTATCCTCAGGAGGGCATTGACAATAAGTATACCAATTTTGGTGTTAATCCGACCAACCAATGTGGAGATATAAAATACTTCAATTTAAAGAGCGCCACCTAGAGGTCATCGCCCAAAATTTTGCAGAGAGGCTCAGGGGCTCATGGGGAAGTAGTAACCTGAGTTTCATGTCATTCAGACACACCAATGTGGAGATATGCAACACTTTGTGTTTTGTGTTGATAATAGCGCCACCTGCAGGAAGTTGTTATTTAATAACTTGAGTATTATTTGGGTAATCAAAATTCTTTTAATAACTTTTTGTCATGAGGGTCCATAGATGCTGTGTGCAAAGTTTGGTGCAGAACGATGAAATTGCCTAGGAGGAGTTCGAAAAAGTAGGTTTGCGACATTTCGCGAATTTGCGAAAAAAAACGGTAGGCGAAAATGGGAGTGGCCTATATCACGAGATTCAGCACAACTCAGTGAACGCGTGGATATAAGTTTTTTGAATGTGTGATAAAGTATGTGGAAGTTATTAGCCTAAACGCACTTTCCTTTATTATAGCGCCACCTAGTGGTGAAAATTCAGGATGACAATAGATTATAAAATTTTTCGCCAGGTGTGACTTATATTTAAAGTTTCATGAGTTTTGGGGAATGTTCAGGCAGTGAAATATGCGATCATTTTGGACAAAGAATAAAAATAACTAGGACTGCGCGCAGTACTGAACGGGCCCTCGCAGAGTGGAGCCGTCGGGGGAGGCGCCGTCAGGGGAGGGCACATCAGACGCGGCGCTGTTGGCTCAGTCCCTATGCGTACCAAATGGCGTGTCTCCTACCACTGTGCTTGTAGCAGGTGTAAAACATGTTACTTCCTGTAGCCAGCAGGGGGCGCTATGACTGTGTGTCAATATTGACATGTGGGTGTGTCCCGGGCTGGAACCTAATCATGTGTGTGAAATTTGGGACAAATTGGACAATGTATGGTCAAGTTATACAGTCTCGTGAAAGATGGCGAGACGCCATAATTTGCCGCCATGCCACGCCCACATAGAGTGACTGTCGGTAAAGATTTATACAACTTTTGATCCCAAAGGCCTTGTGATGGTATTGACCAAGTTTGAAGTCAATTGGATAAAATATGTAGGAGGAGTTCGTTAAAGTATGTGACCTGGAAATGGCCCAAAACAATGACAAGTGCGATATTCAATCCAAGATGGCCGACTTCCTGTACGTTTTCGGGTATGGGTTCTTGAGGCTTTTTGGTGCGTCTTCCCTTGATTCATGTGTGTGCCAAATTTCGTGTCTCTACGTGAAACCTGCTGCAAGGGCTAAGTATAAAACAAGTTACTTGCTGTTGCCAGCAGGTGGCGCTATGACTGTGTGTCAATATTGACACGTGGGTGTGTTCCAGGCTGGACCCTAATCACGTGTGTGAAATTTGGGACAGATTGGACAATGTATGGTCAAGTTATACAGTCTCGTGTGTTATGGCGAGACGCCATATTTTGCCGCCATGCCACGCCCACATAGTGTGACAAGCGATAAAGATTTATACAACTTTTGATCCCAAAGCCCTTGTGATGGTACTGAGCAAGTTTGAAGTCCATGGGGTGAAATCTGTCGGAGGAGTTTGTTAAAGTGTGCAACGTGGTAATTTTATGAAAGGGGGCGTGGATTAAGCATAAGGGGCGGGGCTTTATGAAATATTGTTATGTAGAAGTGTTAAGGGCTGGACTCTGATGAAGCATGAGAAGTTTGGATCAGATCAGACAAAGAATGGGAAACTTATAACAATCTGATGTTTTATGGCAAGACGTCATAATTTGCCGCCATGCCACGCCCACATAGTCTGAGCGGCGGTAAAGATTTATACAACTTTTGATCCCAAAGGCCTTGTGAGGCTACTGACCAAGTTTGAAGAGAATTGGATGAAATCTGTAGGAGGAGTTCGTTAAAGTATGCAGCATGGAAATGGGCAAAAACAGCAGGAAACGCCATTTTCGATCCAAGATGGCCGACTTCCTGTACGTTTTAGGGTATGGGTTCTTGAGACTTTTTGGTGCGTCTTCCCATGTTACATTTATCTACCAAATTTCGTGTCTCTATGACATTCCTGTGCGAGGGGCTGAATTTTCTTGACTTTCAAGGGGGCGCTGTTGAGTCATTTTGCCACGCCCATTCTCACGACCACTAGAATATGTAAATTTCAGTGGAGATTTATGTATATTCCAAAAATGGGGAGTTTTTGAATATGATAAAGCCCCCAAAAAGGCGATTCATTTTTCGGAAGAAAAAGTATAATAAAAAACGGACCAATTTCAATAGGGTCCTCGCACCGTTAGTGCTCGGTCCCTAATAAGAATAGACGGACCAATTACAATAGGGTCCTCGCACCGTTAGTGCTCGGTCCCTAACTAGGACTGTGCGCAGTACTGAACGGGCCCTCGCAGTACACGCGTGTCGGGGCATGCTGCTATCGGGGTGTGTGCGTTACAGGGGACAGTCTATACCACCCCTATGAATTTCATTGCCTTAAGTCTTATGGTCTGGGCACAGTGGCACTTATTAAATTAAACTGCCGCCAGAGCGCCACCTAGGGGCCGATCAATAAAACCTTCAAAGGTTATCCTCAGGAGGGCATTGACAATAAGTATACCAAGTTTGGTGTTAATCCGACCAACCGATTTGGAGATATAAAATACTTCAATTTAAAGAGCGCCACCTAGTGGTCATCGGCCAAAATTTTGCAGGGAGCCTCAGGGGCTCACGGGGAAGTAGTAACCTGAGTTTCATGTCATTCAGACACACCAATGTGGAGATATGCAACACTTCGTGTTTTGTGTTGAAAATAGCGCCACCTGCAGGAAGTTGTTATTTAATAACTTGAGTATTCTTTGGGTAATCAAAATTCTTTTAATAACTTTTTGTCATGAGGGTCCATAGATGCTGTGTGCAAAGTTTGGTGCAAAACGATGAAATTGCCTAGGAGGAGTTCGAAAAAGTAGGTTTGCGTCATTTCGCGCATTTGCGGAAAAAAAACTCCAGGCGAAAATGGGCGTGGCTTATATCACGAGATTCAGCACAACTCAGTGAACGCGGGGATATAAGTTTTTTGAATGTGCGATAAAGTATGTGGGAGTTATTAGCCAAAACGCACTTTCCTTTATTATAGCGCCACCTAGTGGTGGAAATTCAGAATGGCAATAATTTATAAAATTTTTCGCCAGGTGTGACTTTTATTTAAAGTTTCATGAGTTTTGGGGTATGTTCAGGCAGTGAAATATGCGATCATTTGGGTACGAGAAAAATAATAAAAAGAACTAGGACTGCGCGCAGTACTGAACGGGCCCTCGCAGTACACGCGTGTCGGGGCATGCTGCCGTCGGGGTTTGTGCGTTACAGGGGCCAGTCTATACCACCCCTATGAATTTCATTGCCTTAAGTCTTATGGTCTGGGCACATTGGCACTTATTAAATTAAACTGCCGCCAGAGCGCCACCTAGGGGCCGATCAATGAAATCCTCAAAGGTTATCCTCAGGAGGGCATTGACAATAAGTATACCAAGTTTGGTGTTAATCCGACCAACCGATTTGGAGATATAAAATACTTCAATTTAAAGAGCGCCACCTAGGGGTAATCGGCCAAAATTTTGCAGAGAGCCTCAGGGGCTCATGGGGAAGTCATAACCTGACTTTCATGTCATTCAGACACACCAATGTGGAGATATGCAACACTTCGTGTTTTGTGTTGAAAATAGCGCCACCTGCAGGAAGTTATCATTTAATAACTTGAGTGTTCTTTGGGTAATCAAAATTCTTTTAATAACTTTTTGTCATGAGGGTCTATAGATGCTGTGTGCAAAGTTTGGTGCAAAACGATGAAATTGCCTAGGAGGAGTTCGAAAAAGTAGGTTTGCGACATTTCGCGAATTTGCGAAAAAAAACGGTAGGCGAAAATGGGAGTGGCCTATATCACGAGATTCAGCACAACTCAGTGAACGCGTGGATATAAGTTTTGTGAATGTGCGATAAAGTATGTGGGAGTTATTAGCCTAAACGCGCTTTCCTTTATTATAGCGCCACCTAGTGGTGGAAATTCAGGATGACAATAGATTATAAAATTTTTCGCCATGTGTGACTTATATTTGAAGTTTCATGAGTTTTGGGGTATGTTCAGGCAGTGAAATATGCGATCATTTGGGACCAAGAAAAATAATAATAAAAAAAAGAATAATCATTCGAAATACAATAGGGACCTCGCAGGTCGTTGCCTGCTCGGGCCCTAATAATCATTAGAAATACAATAGGGACCTCGCAGGTCGTTGCCTGCTCGGGCCCTAATAATAACTAGGACTGCGCGCAGTACTGAACGGGCCCTCGCAGAGTGGAGCCGTCGGGGAAGGCGCCGTCAGGGGAGGGCACATCGGACGCGGCGCTGTTGGCTCAGTCCCTATGCGTACCAAATTGCGTGTCTCCTAACACTGTGCTTGTGGTAGGTGTAAAACAAGTTACTTCCTGTAGCCAGCAGGGGGCGCTATGACTGTGTGTCAATAATGACATGTGGGTGTGTTCTGGGCTGGACCCTAATCATGTGTGTGAAATTTGGGACAGATTGGACAATGTATGGTCAAGTTATACAGTCCTGTGTTTCATGGCGAGACGCCATATTTTGACGCCATGCCACGCCCACATAGTGTGACCGTCAGTAAAGATTTATACAACTTTTGATCCCAAAGGCCTTGTGATGGTACTGACCAAGTTTGAAGTCAATTGGATGAAATCTGTAGGAGGAGTTCGTCAAAGTATGCGTCATGGAAATAGCCAAAAACAATGAATGCTGTGATTTTCAAACCAAGATGGCGGACTTCCTGTTGTGTTTGAGGTATTGGTCCAAGAGGCTTTTTGGTGCGTCTCCACATGAAGCACATGTGTACCAAATTTCGTACCTCTACGTGAAACCTCCTGCTGGGGCTAGGCGTTAAAGTTGTTACTTCGTGTTTCCAGCAGGGGGCACTATTACTATGTGTCAATATTTACATGTGGGTGTGTTCAGAGGTGGACCCTTATCACGTGTAAGAATTTTGGGCCAGATGAGACAATGTATGGTGAAGTTATACAGTCTCGTGTGTTATGGCGAGACGCCATATTTTGCCGCCATGCCACGCCCACATAGTGTGACCGTCGGTAAAAATTTATACAACTTTTGATCCCAAAGGCCTTGTGATGGTACTGACCAAGTTTGAAGTCAATCGGATGAAATCTGTCAGAGGAGTTTGTCAAAGTATGCAACGTGGTCATTTTGTAAAAGGGGGCGTGGACAAAGCATAAGGGGCGGGGCTTTATGAAATATTGTTATTTGGAAGTGTTAAGGGCTGGACTCTGATGAAGCATGAGAAGTTTGGACCAGATCGGACAAAGTATGTGGAAGTTATAACGATCTCGTGTTTTATGGCGAGACGCCATATTTTGCCACCATGCCACGCCCACATAGTGTAACCGTCGGGAAAGATTTATACAACTTTTGATCCCAAAGGCCTTGTGATGGTACTGACCAAGTTTGAAGAGAATTGGATGAAATCTGTAGGAGAAGTTCGTTAAAGTATGCAACGTGGAAATGGGCCAAAACAGCAGGAAACGCCATTTTCGATCCAAGATGGCCAACTTCCTGTACGTTTTAGGGTATGGGTTCTTGAGACTTTTTGGTGCGTCTTCCCATGATACATGTACGTGGAAAATTTTGTGTCTCTACGACATTCCTGTGCGAGGGGCTGAATTTTCTTGACTTTCAAGGGGGCGCTGTTGAGTCATTTTTCAACGTCCATTCCCGCGAATACCAGAATATGAAAATTTCATGGGAGATTGACGTATATTCCAAATATGGTGAGTTTTTGAATATGAGAAAGGCCCCAAAAAGGCGATTTATTTTCCGGAATAATAATAATAATAATTCCTTCAATTTCAATAGGGTCCTCGCACCGTTAGTGCTCGGTCCCTAACTAGGACTGCGCGCAGTACTGAACGGGCCCTCGCAGTACTCGCGTGTCGGGGCATGCTGCCGTCGGGGTTTGTGCGTTACAGGGGCCAGTCTATACCACCCTTATGAATTTCATTGCCTTACGTCTTATGGTCTGGGCACAGTGGCACTTATTAAAATAAACTGCCGCCAGAGCGCCACCTAGGGGCCGATCAATAAAATCTTCAAGGGTTATCCTCAGGAGGGCATTGACAATAAGTATACCAAGTTTGGTGTTAATCCGACCAACCGATATAGAGATATAAAATACTTCAATTTAAAGAGCGCCACCTAGTGGTAATCGGCCAAAATTTTGCAGAGAGCCTCAGGGGCTCATGGGGAAGTAGTAACCTGAGTTTCATGTCATTCAGACACACCAGTGTGGAGATATGCAACACTTCGTGTTTTGTCTTGATAATAGCGCCACCTGCAGGAAGTTGTTATTTAATAACTTGAGTATTCTTTGGGTAATCAAAATTCTTTTAATAACTTTTTGTCATGAGGGTCCATAGATGCTGTGTGCAAAGTTTGGTGCAAAACGATGAAATTGCCTAGGAGGAGTTCGAAAAAGTAGGTTTGCGACATTTCGCGAATTTGCGAAAAAAAACTCCAGGCGAAAATGGGCGTGGCTTATATCACGAGATTCAGCACAACTCAGTGAACGCGTGAATATAAGTTTTTTGAATGTGCGATAAAGTATGTGGGAGTTATTAGCCTAAATGCGTTTTCCTTTATTATAGCGCCACCTAGTGGTGGAAATTCAGGATGACAACAGATTATAAAATTTTTCACCATGTGTGACATATATTTAAAGTTTCATGAGTTTTTGAGTATGTTCAGGCAGTGAAAAATGCGATCATTTGGGAAGAAGAATAAAAAAAAAAATAATAAGTACACGCGTGTCGGGGCATGCTGCCGTCGGGGTTTTTGCGTTACAGGGGCCAGTCTATACCACCCCTATGAATTTCATTGCCTTAAGTCTTATGGTCTGGGCACAGTGACACTTATTAAATTAAACTGCCGCCAGAGCGCCACCTAGGGGCCGATCAATAAAACCTTCAAGGGTTATTCTCAAGTGGGCATTGACAATAAGTATACCAACTTTGGTGTTAATCCGACCAACCGATTTGGAGATATAAAATACTTCAATTTAAAGAGTGCCACCTAGTGGTAATCGGCCAAAATTTTGCAGAGAACCTCAGGGGCTCATGAGGAAGTAGGAACCTGAGTTTCATGTCATTCAGACACACCAATGTGGAGATCTGCAACACTTTGTGTTTTGTGTTGAAAATAGCGCCACCTGCAGGAAGTTGTTATTTAATAACTTGAGTATTCTTTGGGTAATCAAAATTCTTTTAATAACTTTTTGTCATGAGGGTCCATAGATGCGGTGTGCAAAGTTTGGTGCAAAACGATGAAATTGCCTAGGAGGAGTTCGAAAAAGTAGGTTTGCGACATTTCGCAAATTTGCGAAAAAAAACGGTAGGCGAAAATGGGAGTGGCCTATATCCCGAGATTCAGCACAACCCAGTGAACGCGTGGATATAAGTTTTTTGTATGTGCGATAAAGTATGTGGGAGTTATTAGCCTAAACGCGCTTTCCTATATTATAGCGCCACCTAGTGGTGGAAATTCAGGATGACAATAGATTATAAAATTTTTCACCAGGTGTGACTTATATTTAAAGTTTCATGAGTTTTGGGGTATGTTCAGGCAGTGAAATATGCGATCATTTGGGAAGAAGAATAAAAATAACTAGGACTGCGCGCAGTACTGAACGGGCCCTCGCAGTACACGCGTGTCGGGGCATGCTGCCGTCAGGGTTTGTGCGTTACAGGGGCCAGTCTATACCACCCCTATGAATTTCATTGCCTTAAGTCTTATGGTCTGGGCACAGTGGCACTTATTAAATTAAACTGCCGCCACAGCGCCACCTAGGGGCCGATCAATAAAACCTTCAAGGGTTATCCTCAGGAGGGCATTGACAATAAGTCTACCAAGTTTGGTGTTAATCCGACCAACCGATTTGGAGATATATAATACTTCAATTTAAAGAGCGCCACCTAGTGGTAATCGCCCAAAATTTTGCATCGAGCCTCAGGGGCTCATGTGGAAGTAGTAACCTGAGTTTCATGTCATTCAGACACACCAATGTGGAGATATGCAACACTTTGTGTTTTGTGTTGATAATAGCGCCACCTGCAGGAAGTTGTTATTTAATAACTTGAGTATTCTTTGGGTAATCAAAATTCTTTTAATAACTTTTTGTCATGAGGGTCCATAGATGCTGTGTGCAAAGTTTGGTGCAAAACGATGAAATTGCCTAGGAGGAGTTCGAAAAAGTAGGTTTGCGACATTTCGCGAATTTGCGAAAAAAAACGGTAGGCGAAAATGGGAGTGGCTTATATCACGAGATTCAGCACAACTCAGTTAACGCGTGGATATAAGATTTTTGAATGTGCGATAAAGTATGTGGGAGTTATTAGCCTAAATGCGTTTTCCTTTATTATAGCGCCACCTAGTGGTGGAAATTCAGGATGACAATAGATTATAAAATTTTTCACCAGGTGTGACTTATATTTAAAGTTTCATGAGTTTTGGAGTATTTTCAGGCAGTGAAAAATGCGATCATTTGGGAAGAAGAATAAAAAAAACTAGGACTGCGCGCAGTACTGAACGGGCCCTCGCAGTCCACGCGTGTCGGGGCATGCTGCAGTCTGGGTTTGTGCGTTACAGGGGCCAGTCTGTACCACCCCTATGAATTTCATTGCCTTAAGTCTTATGGTCTGGGCACAGTGGCACTCATTAAATTAAACTGCCGCCAGAGCGCCACCTAGGGGCCGATCAATAAAACCTTCAAGGGTTATCCTCAGGAGGGCATTGACAATAAGTATACCAAGTTTGGTGTTAATCCGACTAACCGATTTGGTGATATAAAATACTTCAATTTAAAGAGCGCCACCTAGTGTTCATCGCCCAAGATTTTGCAGCGAGCCCCAGGGGCTCATGGGGAAGTAGTAACCTGAGTTTCATGTCATTCAGACACACCAATGTGGAGATATGCAACACTTTGTGTTTTGTGTTGATAATAGCGCCACCTGCAGGAAGTTGTTATTTAATAACTTGAGTATTCTTTGGGTAATCGAAATTCTTTTAATAACTTTTTGTCATGAGGGTCCATAGATGCTGTGTGCAAAGTTTGGTGCAAAACGATGAAATTGCCTAGGAGGAGTTCGAAAAAGTAGGTTTGCTACATTTCGCGAATTTGCGAAAAAAAACGGTAGGCGAAAATGGGAGTGGCCTATATCACGAGATTCAGCACAACTCAGTGAACGCGTGGATATAAGTTTTTTGAATGTGCGATAAAGTATGTGGAAGTTATTAGCCAAAACGCACTTTCCTTTATTATAGCGCCACCTAGTGGTGAAAATTCAGGATGACAATAGATTATAAAATTTTTCGCCAGGTGTGACTTATATTTAAAGTTTCATGAGTTTTGGGGTATGTTCAGGCAGTGAAATATGCGATCATTTGGGAAGAAGAATAATAAAAAGAAAAAAAAGAATAATCATTCGAAATACAATAGGGACCTCGCAGGTCGTTGCCTGCTCGGGCCCTAAAAATAATAATAATAATAACTAGGACTGCGCGCAGTACTGAACGGGCCCTCACAGTCCACGCGTGTCGGGGCATGCTGCCGTCGGGGTTTGTGCGTTACAGGGACCAGTCTATACCACCCCTATGAATTTCATTGCCTTAAGTGTTATGGTCTGGGTACAGTGGCACTTATTAAATTAAACTGCCGCCAGAGCGCCACCTAGGGGCCGATCAATAAAACCTTCAAAGGTTATCCTCAGGAGGGCATTGACAATAAGTATACCGAGTTTGGTGTTAATCCGACCAACCGATTTGGAGATATAAAATACTTCAATTTAAAGAGCGCCACCTAGTGGTCATCGGCCAAAATTTTGCACAGAGCCTCAGGGGCTCATGGGGAAGTAGGAACCTGAGTTTCATGTCATTCAGACACACCAATGTGGAGATATGCAACACTTCGTGTTTTGTGTTGAAAATAGCGCCACCTGCAGGAAGTTGTTATTTAATAACTTGAGTATTCTTTGGGTAATCAAAATTCTTTTAATAACTTTTTGTCATGAGGGTCCATAGATGCTGTGTGCAAAGTTTGGTGCAAAACGATGAAATTGCCTAGGAGGAGTTCGAAAAAGTAGGTTTGCGACATTTCGCGCATTTGCGAAAAAAAACTCCAGGCGAAAATGGGCGTGGCTTATATCACGAGATTCAGCACAACTCAGTGAACGCGGGGATATACATTTTTTGAATGTGCGATAAAGTATGTGGGAGTTATTAGCCAAAACGCACTTTCCTTTATTATAGCGCCACCTAGTGGTGGAAATTCAGGATGGCAATAATTTATAAAATTTTTCGCCAGGTGTGACTTATATTTAAAGTTTCATGAGTTTTGGGGTATGTTCAGGCAGTGAAATATGCGATCATTTGGGTACGAGAAAAATAATAAAAAGAATAATCATTAGAAATACAATAGGGACCTCGCAGGTCGTTGCCTGCTCGGGCCCTAATAAAAATAATAATAATAAATAAACATTCGAAATACAATAGGGACCTCGCAGGTCGTTGCCTGCTCGGGCCCTAATAATAAATAATCATTCGAAATACAATAGGGACCTCGCAGGTCGTTGCCTGCTCGGGCCCTAACTAGGACTGCGCGCAGTACTGAACGGGCCCTCGCAGTACACGCGTGTCGGGCATGCTGCCGTTGGGGTTTGTGCGTTACAGGGGCCAGTCTTTACCACCCCTATGAATTTCATTGCCTTAAGTCTTATGGTCTGGGCACAGTGACCCTTATTAAATTAAACTGCCGCCAGAGCGCCACCTAGGGGCCGATCAATAAAACCTTCAAGGGTTATTCTCAAGTGGGCATTGACAATAAGTATACCAACTTTGGTGTTAATCCGACCAACCGATTTGGAGATATAAAATACTTCAATTTAAAGAGTGCCACCTAGTGGTAATCGGCCAAAATTTTGCAGAGAGGCTCAGGGGCTCATGGGGAAGTAGTTACCTGAGTTTCATGTCATTCAGACACACCAATGTGGAGATATGCAACACTTTGTGTTTTGTGTTGAAAATAGCGCCACCTGCAGGAAGTTGTTATTTAATAACTTGAGTATTCTTTGGGTAATCAAAATTATTTTAATAACTTTTTGTCATGAGGGTCCATAGATGCTGTGTGCAAAGTTTGGTGCAAAACGATGAAATTGCCTAGGAGGAGTTCGAAAAAGTAGGTTTGCGACATTTCGCGAATTTGCGAAAAAAAACTCAAGGCGAAAATGGGCGTGGCTTATATCACGAGATTCAGCACAACTCAGTGAACGCGTGGATATAGGTTTTTTGAATGTGCGATAAAGTATGTGGGAGTTATTAGCCAAAACGCACTTTCCTGTATTATAGCGCCACCTAGTGGTGGAAATTCAGGATGACAACAGATTATAAAATTTTTCACCAGGTATGACTTATATTTAAAGTTTCGTGAGTTTTGGGGTATGTTTAGGCAGTGAAATATGCGATCATTTGGGAAGAAGAATAAAAATAATAATAAAAATAAATAAACATTCGAAATACAATAGGGACCTCGCAGGTCGTTGCCTGCTCGGGCCCTAATAATAAACTAGGACTGCAAGCAGTACTGAACGGGCCCTCGCAGAGTGGAGCCATCGGAGGAGGGCACGTCGGGGTAGGGCACGTCGGGGTAGGGCATGTCGGGGGAGGCCACATCGGGCGCGGCAATGTGGGCTCAGTCCCTATGGGTCCCAAATGGCGTGTCTCCTACCACTGTGCTCGGGGTAGGTGTAAAACATAATACTTGCTGTAGCCAGCAGGGGGCGCAATGACTGTGTGTCAATATTGACATGTGGGTGTGTCCAGGGCTGGCCCCTCATCATGTGTGAGAAATTTGGGACAGATTGGACAATGTATGGTCAAGTTATACAGTCTCGTGTTTCATGGCGAGACGCCATATTTTGGCGCCATGCCACGCCCACATAGTGTAACTGTCGGTAAAGATTTATACAACTTTTGATCCCAAAGGCCTTGTGATGGTACTGACCAAGTTTGAAGTCAATTGGATGAAATCTGTAGGAGGAGTTCGTTAAAGTATGCGTCATGGAAATAGCCAAAAACAATGAATGCTGTGATTTTCAAACCAAGATGGCGGACTTCCTGTTGTGTTTGAGGTATTGGTCCAAGAGGCTTTTTGGTGCGTCTCCACATGAAGCACATGTGTACCAAATTTCGTATCTCTACGTGAAACCTCCTGCTGGGGCTAGGCGTTAAAGTTGTTACTTCCTGTTGCCAGCAGGGGGCGCTATTACTATGTGTCAATATTTACATGTGGGTGTGTTCAGGGCTGGACCCTCATCACCTGTGAGAAAATTGGGACAGATTGGACAATGTACGGGCAAGCTATACTGTCTGGTGTGTTATGGCGAGACGCCATATTTTGCCGCCATGCCACGCCCACATTGTGTGACAGGCGGTAAAGATTTATACAACTTTTGATCCCAAAGCCCTTGTGATGGTACTGACCAAGTTTGGAGTAAATCGGATGAAATCTGTCGGAGGAGTTCGTTAAAGTATGCAACGTGGTAATTGTATAAATGGGGGCGTGGATAAAGCATAAGGGGCGGGGCTTTATGAAATATTGTGATTTAGAAGTGTTAAGGGCTGGACTATGATGAAGCATGAGAATTTTGGAGCAGATGGGACATAGAATGGGAAAGTTATAACGATCTCGTGTTTTATGGCGAGACGCCATATTTTGCCGCCATGCCACGCCCACATAGTGTGACAGGCGGTAAAGATTTATACAACTTTTGATCCCAAAGGCCTTGTGATGCTACTGACCAAGTTTGAAGTCAATGGGGTTAAATCTGTAGGAGGAGTTCGTTAAAGTATGCGGCGTGGAAATGGGGAAAATTCCATATTCGATCCAAGATGGCCGACTTCCTGTACGTTTTAAGATATGGCTTCCACTGACTTTTTGGTGCGTCTTGCCATGATACACGTATGTACCAAATTTCGTGTGTCTACGACAAACCAGTGTGAGGATATGAAATTTAGGGGGCGCTAGTGAGTTATTTTGCCACACCCATTCTCGCAAATACTAGAATACGTAAATTTCACGGGAGATCAAGTTATATTCCAAGAATGGTGAGTTTTGGGATATGTTAAAGGTGCCAAAAAGGCGATTCATTTGGACTAAAAATAATAATAATTCCTTCAATTTCAATAGGGTCCTCGCACCGTTAGTGCTCGGTCCCTAAAAACGGACCAATTACAATAGGGTCCTTGCACCGTTAGTGCTCGGTCCCTAACTAGGACTGCGCGCAGTACTGAACGGGCCCTCGCAGAGTGGAGCCGTCGGGGGAGGCGCCGTCGGGGTAGGCGCCGTCGGGGGAGGCGCTATGGGCTCAGTCCCTATGCGTACTAAATGGCGTGTCTCCTACCACTGTGCATGTGGTAGGTGTAAAACATGTTACTTGCTGTTGCCAGCAGGGGGCGCTATGACTGTGTGTCAATATTGACACGTGGGTGTATTCTGGGCTGGACCCTAATCACGTGTGTGAAATTTGGGACAGATTGGACAATGTATGGTCAAGTTATACAGTCTCGTGTGTTATGGCGAGACGCCATATTTTGGCGCCATGCCACGCCCACATAGTGTGATCGTCGGTAAAGATTGATACAACTTTTGATCCCAAAGGCATTGTGATGGTACTGACCAAGTTTGAAGTCCATGGGGTGAAATCTGTTGGAGGAGTTATGTAAAGTATGCAACGTGGTCATGTGAAGAAAGGGGGCGTGGATAAAGCATAAGGGGCGGGGCTTTACGAAATATTGTTCTTTGGAAGTGTTAAGGGCTGGACTCTGATGAAGCATGAGAAATTTGGACCCGATGGGACAAAGAATGGAGTAGTTCTAACAATCTCGTGTTTTATGGCGAGACGCCATATTTTGCCGCCATGCCACGCCCACATAGTGTGACCGTCGGTAAATCTTTATACAACTTTTGATCCCAAAGTCGTTGTGATGGTACTGACCAAGTTTGATGTAAATCGGGTGAAATCTGTAGGAGGAGTTCGTTAAAGTATGCAACGTGGAAATGGCGGAAATTCCATATAAAATCCAAGATGGCCGACTTCCTGTACATTTTAGAGTATGGGTTCTTGAGACTTTTTGGTGCGTCTTGCCATGATACATGTACGTACCAGATTTTGTGTCTCTACGACAAACCTGTGTGAGGGGCTGAATTCTAGGGGGCGCTAGTAGGTCATTTTGCCACGCCCATTTCTGAAAGCAATGAAATACGTAAATTTTCGCCACGATTGAATTTTGTGCCAAGTTTGGGGAGTTTTTGAATATGATAAAGGCCTCAAAAAGGCGATTCATTTGTCGAAATAATAATAATAATAACTAGGACTGCAAGCAGTACTGAACGGGCCCTCGCAGAGTGGAGCCGTCGGGGGAGGAGCCGTCAGGGGAGGACACGTCAGGCGCGGCGCTGTGGGCCCAGTTCCTATGCGTACCAAATCGTGTGTCTCCTACTACTCAGCTCAAAGTAGGTGTAAAACATGTTACTTGCTGTAGCCAGCAGGGGGCGCTATGACTGTGTGTGACTATTGACCCGTGGGTGTGTCCCGGGCTGGACCCTAATCACGTGTGTTAAATTTGGGACAGATTGGACAATGTATGGTCAAGTTATTCAGTCTGGTGTTAGATGGCGAGACGCCATATTTTGCCGCCATGCCACGCCCACATAGTGTGAGCTGCGGTAAAGATTTATACAACTTTTGATCCCAAAGGCCTTGTGATGCTACTGACCAAGTTTGAAGTCGATCGGGTAATATCTGTAGGAGGAGTTCGTTAAAGTATGCAACCTGGAAATGGGCAAAAACGATGACGAGTGCGAAATTCAATCCAAGATGGCCGACTTCCTGTACGTTTTCGGGTATGGGTTCTTGAGACTTTTTGGTGCGTCTTCCCATGATACATGTATGTACCAAATTTCGTGTGTGTACGTGAAAAAATCCTATATTGTGAGGCTCTTTTGAAATTTTCAAGGGGGCGCTAGTGAGTCATTTTGCAAAGTGCATTCCCGCAAATACCAGAATACGAAAATTTCACGAGAGATTGACGTATATTCCAAATATGGTGAGTTTTTGAATATGAGAAAGGCCCCAAAAAGGCGATTCATTACCCGGAAAAATAATAATAAAAAACGGACCAATTTCAATAGGGTCCTCGCACCGTTAGTGCTCGGTCCCTAATAATAGACGGACCAATTACAATAGGGTCCTCGCACCGTTAGTGCTCGGTCCCTAATAATCATTCGAAATACAATAGGGACCTCGCAGGTCGTTGCCTGCTCGGGCCCTAATAATCATTCGAAATACAATAGGGACCTCGCAGGTCATTGCCTGCTCGGGCCCTAATAACTAGGACTGCGCGCAGTACTAAACGGGCCCTCGCAGTACACGCGTGTCAGGGCATGCTGCCGTCGGGGTTTGTGCGTTACAGGGGCCAGTCTATACCACCCCTATGAATTTCATTGCCTTAAGTCTTATGGTCTGAGCACAGTGGCACTTATTAAATTAAACTGGTGCCAGAGCGCCACCTAGGGGCCGATCAATTAAATCTTTAAGGGTTATCCTCAGGAGGGTATTGACAATAAGTATACCAAGTTTGGTGTTAATCCAACCAACCGATTTGGAGATATAAAATACTTCTATTTAAAGAGCGCCACCTAGTGGTAATCGTCCAAAATTTTGCAGCGAGCCTCAGGGGCTCATGGGGAAGTAGTAACCTGAGTTTCATGTCATTCAGACACACGAATGAGGAGATATGCAACATTTCGTGTTTTGTGTTGAAAATAGCGCCACCTGCAGGAAGTTGTTATCTAATAACTTGAGTATTCTTTGGGTAATTAAAATTCTTTTAATAACTTTTTGTCATGAGGGTCCATAGATGCTCTGTGCAAAGTTTGGTGCAAAATGATGAAATTGCCTAGGAGGAGTTCGAAAAAGTAAGTTTGCGACATTTCGCGAATTTGCGAAAAAAAACGGTAGGCAAAAATGGGTGGCCTATGTCACGAGATTCAGCACGACTCAGTGAACGCGTGGGTATAAGTTTTTTTAATGTGCGATAAAGTATGTGGAAGTTATTAGCCTAAACGCACTTTCCATTATTACAGCGCCACCTAGTGGTGGAAATTCAGGATGACAATAGATTATAAAATTTTTCACCATGTGTGACTTATATTTAAAGTTTCATGAGTTTTGGGGTATGTTCAGGCAGTGAAATATGCGATCATTTGGGAAGAAGAATAATAATAAAAATAAAAATAAAAAGAATAATCATTCGAAATACAATAGGGACCTCGCAGGTCGTTGCCTGCTCGGGCCCTAAAAATAAAGTACACGCGCGTCGGGGCATGCTTCCGTCGGGGTTTGTGCGTTACAGGGGCCAGTCTATACCACCCCTATGAATTTCATTGCCTTAAGTGTTATGGTCTGGGCACAGTGGCACTTATTAAAATAAACTGCCGCCAGAGCGCCACCTAGGGGCCGATCAATAAAACCTTCAAGGGTTATCCTCAGGAGGGCATTGACAATAAGTATACTAAGTTTGGTGTTAATCCGACCAACCGATGTAGAGATATAAAATACTTCAATTTAAAGAGCGCCACCTAGTGGTAATCGGCCAAAATTTTGCAGCGAGCCTCAGGGGTTCATGGGGAAGTAGTAACCTGAGTTTCATGTCATTCAGACACACCAATGTGGAGATATGCAACACTTGTGTTGATAATAGCGCCACCTGCAGGAAGTTGTTATTTAATAACTTGAGTATTCTTTGGGTAATCAAAATTCTTTTAATAACTTTTTGTCATGAGGGTCCATAGATGCTGTGTGCAAAGTTTGGTGCAAAACGATGAAATTGCCTAGGAGGAGTTCGAAAAAGTAGGTTTGCGACATTTCGCGAATTTGCGGAAAAAAACGGTAGGCGAAAATGGGAGTGGCCTATATCACGAGATTCAGCACAACCCAGTGAACGCGTGGATATAAGTTTTTTGAATGTGTGATAAAGTATGTGGAAGTTACTAGCCTAAACGCACTTTCCTTTATTATAGCGCCACCTAGTGGTGGAAATTCAGGATGACAATGGATTATAAAATTTTTCACCATGTGTGACTTATATTCAAAGTTTCATGAGTTTTGGGGTATGTTCAGGCAGTGAAAAATGCAATCATTTGGGTACGAGAATAATAATAATAATAATAAAAAAAAAAATAAATAATCATTCGAAATACAATAGGGACCTCGCAGGTCGTTGCCTGCTCGGGCCCTAACTAGGACTGCGCGCAGTACTGAACGGGCCCTCGCAGTACACGCGTGTCGGGGCATGCTGCCGTCAGGGTTTGTGCGTTACAGGGGCCAGTCTATACCACCCCTATGAATTTCATTGCCTTAAGTCTTATGGTCTGGGCACAGTGCCAAATATCAAATTAGACTGCCACCAGAGCGCCACCTAGGGGCGGATCAATAAAACCTTCAACGGTTATCCTCAGGAGCGCATTGACAGTAAGTATACCAAGTTTTGTGTTAATCCGACCAATCGATTTGGAGATATAAAATACTTCAATTTAAAGAGCGCCACCTAGTGGTCATGGGCCAAATTTTTGCAGCGAGCCTCAGGAGCTCATGGGGAAGTAGTAACCTGAGTTTCATGTCATTCAGACTCACCAATGTGGAGATATGCAACACTTCGTCTTTTGTGTTGAAAATAGCGCCACCTGCAGGAAGTTGTTATTTAATAACTTGAGTATTCTTTGGGTAATCAAAATTCTTTTAATAACTTTTTGTCATGAGGGTCCATAGATGCTGTGTGCAAAGTTTGGTGCAAAACGATGAAATTGCCTAGGAGGAGTTCGAAAAAGTAGGTTTGCGACATTTCGCGCATTTGCGAAAAAAAACTCCAGGCGAATATGGGCGTGGCTTATATCACGAGATTCAGCACAACTCAGTGAACGCGTGGATATAAGTTTTTTAAATGTGCGATAAAGTATGTGGGAGTTATTAGTCAAAACGCACTTTCCTTTATTATAGCGCCACCTAGTGGTGGAAATTCAGGATGACAATAGATTATAAAATTTTTCACCAGTTGTGAGTTATATTTAAAGTTTCATGAGTTTTGGGGTATGTTCAGGCAGTGAAATATGCGATCATTTTGGACAAAGAATAAAAATAATAATAATAATAATAATAAACTAGGACTGCGCGCAGTACTGAACGGGCCCTCGCAGTCCACGCGTGTCGGGGCATGCTGCCGTCAGGGTTTGTGCGTTACAGGGGCCAGTCTATACCACCCCTATGAATTTCATTGCCTTAAGTCTTATGGTCTGGGCACAGTGGCACTTATTAAATTAAACTGCTGCCAGAGCGCCACCTAGGGGCCGATCAATAAAATCTTCAAGGGTTATCCTCAGGAGGGCATTGACAATAAGTATCCCAAGTTTGGTGTTAATCCGACAAAACGATGTGGAGATATAAAATACTTCAATTAAAAGAGCGCCACCTAGTGGTCATCGGCCAAAATTTTGCAGAGAGCCTCAGGGGCTCATGGGGAAGTAGTAACCTGAGTTTCATGTCATTCAGACACACCAATGTGGAGATATGCAACACTTTGTGTTTTGTGTTGAAAATAGCGCCACCTGCAGGAAGTTGTTATTTAATAACTTGAGTATTCTTTGGGTAATCAAAATTCTTTTAATAACTTTTTGTCATGAGGGTCCATAGATGCTGTGTGCAAAGTTTGGTGCAAAACGATGAAATTGCCTAGGAGGAGTTCGAAAAAGTAGGTTTGCGACATTTCGCGAATTTGCGAAAAAAAACGGTAGGCGAAAATGGGAGTGGCCTATATCACGAGATTCAGCACAACTCAGTGAACGCGTGGATATAAGTTTTTTGAATGTGCGATAAAGTATGTGGGAGTTATTAGCCAAAACGCACTTTCCTTTATTATAGCGCCACCTAGTGGTGGAAATTCAGGATGACAATAGATTATAAAATTTTTCGCCAGGTATGACTTATATTTAAAGTTTCGTGAGTTTTGGGGTATGTTCAGGCATTGAAAAATGCGATCATTTGGGGGGAAGAAAAATAAAAATAAAAAGAATAATCATTAGAAATACAATAGGGACCTCGCAGGTCGTTGCCTGCTCGGGCCCTAATAATCATTCGAAATACAATAGGGACCTCGCAGGTCGTTCCTGCTCGGGCCCTAATAATCATTCGAAATACAATAGGGACCTCGCAGGTCGTTGCCTGCTCGGGCCCTAATAAATAAACATTCGAAATACAATAGGGACCTCGCAGGTCGTTGCCTGCTCGGGCCCTAATAATAAAAAGAATAAACATTCGAAATACAATAGGGACCTCGCAGGTCGTTGCCTGCTCGGGCCCTAATAAAGAAACATTCGAAATACAATAGGGACCCCGCAGGTCGTTGCCTGCTCGGGCCCTAATAATAAATAAACATTCGAAATACAATAGGGACCTCGCAGGTCGTTGCCTGCTTGGGCCCTAATAATCATTCGAAATACAATAGGGACCTCGCAGGTCGTTGCCTGCTCGGGCCCTAATAACAAATAAATCAACAAATAAACAGAGGATTCATTTTTTTAAAAACATTGTGCCAGGAAAATGTTTGAACATGAGATGTTTCATGTTATTACATTTTAATTTTTTTGCATTTAATAGTTTTTTATTTTTTTAAATATTATTTTACACTTTTTCATGCACTAATATTTATATGTTTATTTATTATTTTAAAGCTGACAATGTTACAATTCATTAAAAAAACATTTTCTATCATATTTTGTTTATACATTTAGAGGTATTGATGACATCACACTGACTGATTATTGATTATTATTATTATTATAATTGATTATTATTATTGATGATCAGTAGAGTCACCTCGTGTGCTGAGTTCCGGCGTTTCAGTCGGAGATGAGCTGTTGGCAGCCGGGAACGCTGCAAAGAAAACGCTATTTTGTGTTTAACTCGTTTGATTCAATAGTATTTTAAATAAGTTTTCTGCTTCGTTTCATTAAAAACTTTAAAATGAGATTATTAACTTTAAAGTCCAGAGCATGTTATAAACATGTAATAACTAATTAATAACACTGTGGCTAAGTCTGTTATTGATCGATTATTACACGTTAATAAACTGATAACAAAAGAATCTGACCTGAAGTCTGTTTCATCATCAACATCAGCTCCTCGAGCAGAGACTCAGAGTGACACACACGCAGCGCCAGCACTGCACACACATACACACACACACACACACACACACACACACACACACACACTTTAACACTTGTATTTGCCACTGCATCATGCTGCTGCTGCATCATGCTGCTGCTGCAGCTGCTGCCTAAATATCAGTTAGTTTGATGAGTCTGATGAAGAAGATGATGATGATGACCTGCATTCTTCCTCCTCAGCTGCTCCACTGTGCTCTCACTCGCCCTCAGTCTCGTCTGCAGGAATGGAAGCTCTGCAGCCAGAGCTACACACACACGCACAAACAAATTAAAAAAATTAAATATCTGAAAAAATAATTAAATTCAAATGTAATAAAGATTAACATAAATAAAATTGAAAATTAAAATAAATAAATGGAGGATTTTAGCAGAACTACAAATTACAAAACCTTTCCACTTGGATGCCTCAAGGATCAGTGCTAGGCCCCCTTATCTTCTCAGTCTACACCACCTCACTTGGTTCAATCATCCTCCATCATGGCTTCACATACCATTGTTACACCGATGACACCCAGCTGTTCCTGTCCTTGCCGGCAAACGACCCCAGAGTCTCGGCTCGTATCTCTGCTTGCTGATATCTCCACATGATGACAGAACATCACCTTCAGCTTAACCTCTCAAAGACGGAGCTCCTCGTCATCCCACCCTGTCCCGCCTTATATCAGCCTATCAATCTTCAGCTTGGATCCATCCAACTCGTCCCGCAAGCTCTGCAGGGAACCTGGGTGTCATGACTAATGACAAACTGACCTTCAAGGTTCATATGTCCTCAATTGCCCGATCTTGTCAATTCTCCCTGTACAACATCAGGAAAATCAGACCCTACCTGACCGAGCAATCCACACAACTCCTGGTTCAGGCCCTTGTGTCATCACATTTAGACTACTGCAACTCTCTACTGGCAGGTGTTCCTGCTGCACCACCAAGCCTCTGCAGATGATCCGTCTGGTCTTCAACCAGCCCAGGAGAGCACATGTCACTCCGCTCCTCATCTCTCTGGCTCCCGGTCGCAGCATCATCACGTCAAAGACTTGTCTCTGTCTACAGACAGCAGCAAAGCTCCTGCTTATCTGAATTCCTTTGCTCAGGTCCACAAACCCTCCCGCCCACTAGCTCTTCCAGTGAAAGACGTCTGGCTCCTCAGCTGCTGAAAGGCTCTATGTCTCAAACCAGACTCTTCTCCTCTGTAGTGCCCCTGTGGTGGAACCAACTTCCAAACTCCATCCGATCTGCTGAGTCCTTTAAGAAGAGACTGAAGACCCAACTCTTTACTGAACACCTTCACTCTTGATCTACACAGATGAAACAATAAGTATCTCACTGACCGCTATGTTACGTCCTGATGGACTCAGACTGAACCACGGCACTCTTGCTATGTTTCTTGACTTCATCTTTGCTTGTGTTGTATTAACTGTCATTGTCGCTTTGGATGGAAGTGTCTGATGAATGACATTGTAGATTGAAGAATTTTAAACAAAGGTGAAAAAAATAAAGAAGCAAATTCAAACCGAAATATGAAAATTATTATTATATTATAATATTACATCTATTTATGAATCAGCTGAAGAGTAATTATGCAAATCATTTCACGTTTTGGGCCAAAGTGAAAGAGTGAAGCAGTGAAACATCCGTTAATGTGAAAACAAGAGAATAAACAGCTAGTGTGTTTGTTTGTTTGTTTAATCTCACCTGAGTTCTTCCTCTGCAGCTCGTCCACGGAGCTGTCACTCACGTTCAGTCTGAGCTGAAGCGTCCAGACTTTAGATTCAAACTCTGAAGATCACAAACACAGGAAACATCAACAACAACAACATCAACAACAACATTAACAGCTGTTTGTTTGTGCTTCATAGTTCATTTTCCTCCTAGTCTGAACTGGAACTTCATTGATCCTCACAGTTCATCAGTTTCATCACACCAGCATCAGCTGGTGCTAACTGGGTAATATGCTAACATGCTAACAGGCTAACATGCTAATGTTAATGAGGAGCTGAATGCAGAGAGCAACAGTAAGAGTAAGTTAAACATTTAGATTTCATAATTTGAGTTTTAAGTTTCTGAGAAAAATACATATTTTATAGAAAGTAAAAAAGTTTAAAAAGATTTCAGAAAATATAGAGATAATAATCATAATAGTTGTTTTGTTGTTATTGTCACAGACTCGTACCTACATTGTTGTTGTTATTATTATTTGAATTATTGTTGCTGTTGTTATTATTGTTGTTATTACTGTTATTGTTTTTATTATTATTGGTGTTGTTGTTATTGTTGTTGCTATTATTGTTGTTGTTGTTACCGCTGCTCTGCTCCTGCAGCTCCTCCACCGTCTTCCTCAGATCAGAGTTCAGCTTCCTGTCTGCCTCTGTCCTCGTCCCTGTGTCCCTCAGGTGCTGCTCCTGTTGGACAGATGTCTCCTTCAGGACATCCAGGATGCGTCTCTGCTGCTCTGCCTCTAGCTCGCCGTCCCTCAGCCGGCTCTCCAGGCCGCGCAGCACCTGCCGCTGCCGCACCTCCACCGCCATAAGGCCCAGGACCAGCTCCCTCAGCCCCCGCAGCTCGTCCCACAGGACCTCCAGGGGGACACCGTCCTCCCCGGTCATCACAGCATCCTCCCCCGTCCTCACAGCGTCCTCCTGCAGAACAGAGTCCTCTGTCCGTCCCTGACTGACAGTTGGAGACAAACAGAAAAACAGCAGAAATAGAAGCGGAGCCATGGACTTCATCCTGAAACCAAAACCTGCTGAACATAAGTCCAACAGCTTATATGCACACACAAACACACACACACACACACACACCCTAATCTTGGTGAAAGCCTGCACTATGGTCCAATGAGTAGACTCAAACACTTTTTTTCTTCCTTCAATCAGGAAAATCTGCATTTTATAGAAGCATGAATGTTTATTTTTGGTCTTTTCTTCTTTTTTTGTGACTGAGGCCCCGTTTACACGAGGACGCTCGCGGGTAAAAACGACAAAATATTTTATCGGAAGTGCCTTTCGTTTAGACGGTGACGGCGTTTTGGGGGCTTAAAAACGCAAAAATCTCAAACCACCTTCCAAAGTGGAAAAGTTAAATACGCTCCGCCGTAGCGTGTCAGTCTACACTGACAAGATGCAAAACTCTGCTCAGATCTGCTCACGTCACGTATGTGTTTACGTCACATACATGCTCCAGTATAGGAAAATAAACAAACGTGGGATTATTTCCATGCGTCGGACCTTCAAGCTGCTCTGGCAGCTCTAGTAAACTGACAGGAGTCTTTCCACCAAATGTACAGGATATGTACAGATAGTATTAGTGAACAGAGAAGGATCTGGAATTACCTCTATCACATTTTGGATGCAGCAATTCGTCGGAGGCGAGCCAGACTGCTGTGAACGAGACCTGGGAGATCTAGTGGATGGTGGAGAACTTTGTGGAAGGATTAGCTGATGAAAATGTGTGGCATGAAAACTTCTGCATGCCCAAAGATGCTCTTATCGCTTTAAGTGATGCCGCCTGGCATGCATACAATCGAATTTCACACACTTTTGAGTCACCGTATGCACGCAGATTTCCTCTCGAAAATGCTCGTCTAAACGAGGGATAAAAAGTGAAGACGCGACGCCTCTTCTGTTCAGACCGTCCTCAAGCTCCACAAAGCCTCAAGCTCCACAAAAAGATTCAGATGGACTTTAGCAAGTTGAGAAGATTAATCTGCCAGACATTTAACGCAGGTTAGTTTAGTTTAATGTTTCACTTCAGGTCGTTTAGTTTTAATCACTCCAGATGTCTCAGCTGCTGTTTACCATTTTAATCATGAACTTTTAAGTTAAACCACCTGAAAAGAGCTGAGATTCAAATGGAAATGACGTGAACATGATCTTTGGTTGAGGAACAGAAGCTCCACAAAGTCCTGCTGCTTCTGATCTCCAGTGTCTCTAACAGTGTCCCTACTATCTGATCCTCAGTGTCTCTAACAGTGACCGTACCATCAGATCCAGTTTCTCTAACAGTCACCCTACCATCTGATCATCAGTGTCTCTAACAGTGACCCTAACATCTGATCGTCAGAGTCTCTAACAGTCACCCGACCATCTGATCCTCAGTGTCTTTAACAGTCACCCTACCATCTGATCCTCAGTGTGTCTAACAGTGACCCTACCATCTGACCCTCAGTGTCTCCAACAATGACCAACCATCTGACCCAGTGTATCTAACAGTGACCCTACCATCAGATCCAGTTTCTCTAACAGTGACCCTACCATCTGATCATCAGTGTCTCTAACAGTGACCCTTCCATCTGATCCTCAGTGTCTCTAACAGTGACCCTACAATCTGATCCTCAGTGTCTCTAACAGTGACCTTACCATCTGATCCTCAGTGTCTCTAACAGTGACCCTACCATCTGATCCTCAGTGTCTCTAACAGTGACCCTACCATCTGACCCAGTGTCTCTAACAGTGACCTTACCATCTGATCCTCAGTGTCTCTAACAGTCACCCTACCATCTGATCCTCGGTGTCTATAACAGTGACCCTACCGTCTGACCCAGTGTCTCTAACACAGTGACCTTACCATCTGATCCTCAGTGTCTCTAACAGTGACCCTACCATCTGACCCAGTTTCTCTAACAGTGACCCTACCATCTGATCATCAGTGTCTCTAACAGTGACCCTTCCATCTGATCCTCAGTATCTCTAACAGTGACCCTACCATCTGATCCTCAGTGTCTCTACCAGTGACCTTACCATCTGATCCTCAGTGTCTCTAACAGTGACCCTACCATCTGATCCTCGGTGTCTCTAACAGTGACCCTACCATCTGACCCAGTGTCTCTAACAGTGACCCTACCATCTGACCCAGTGTCTCCAACAATAACCCTACCATCTGATCCAGTGTCTCTAACACAGTGACCTTACCATCTGATCCTCAGTGTCTCCAACAATAACCCTACCATCTGATCCAGTGTCTCTAACACAGTGACCTTACCATCTGATCATCAGTGTCTAACAGTGACCCCACCATCTGATCCAGTGTCTCTAACACGGTGACCCTATGCACTTGTTTCTCATAACGCGTTTGAAGTCTGTGTCTTATGTAAATATGTAACTGTATTTTGTGTTTGTTGCCTCTTGGCCAGGGCTCCATTGAAAAAGAGGTTCTTAATCTCAAAGGGAGAGTTCCTGTCTAAATAACGGTTAAATAAAATAATAGAAAATAAAAGTCTTATCCTCAGTGTCTCTACCAGTGACGCTACCATCTGATCCTCTAAATGGCGCAATGACTCCAGATGGGGACACGGAGGACTGGAGACCAGATGCAGCAGGATCCTATCAGTGACCTGAGGAGTCTTTGATCAGTTCGTGGTCCTCGGAGGATAAACCTTCAGACTTGAATTGGTCCTCTGGCTCCTTCAGGACCAGCACAAAGACAAAACTCCTGAAATATAATTTTATTATGTTATAATAACCATAAAATAAAATGAACTAAGCTCTGCAGAAACAAAACTAACATCAGCTGATTTTAATATAACAACGTCATGTTTGTTGTTCTTCTTTGTCACATTTGTAGTTTTCGGTTTGTTTCTTCATTTACTCTGCAGCCGCATTCCAGACATAGCTAACGCGCTAACAGGCTAATCTGCAGCTCAGAGGGGCTCAACAGTCATGTGCACTCACTCTCATGTGTGCTGTGTAGATATTACTGGTCAGATTATCACACACGCACGCACACACACACACACACACACACAACGTTCTGCAGCAGATGTGACGTTCTGCAGCAGATATGTGACGTTCTGCAGAAGATATGTGACGTTCTGCAGAAGATATGTGACTTTCTGCAGCAGATATCTGACATTCTGCAGCAGGTATGTGACGTTCTGCAGCAGATATCTGACATTCTGCAGCAGGTATCTGACGTCCTTTGTGTTCTGTGTGATTGTGAGCTGGCGCTGATTGATCATAGAGTAAGATGTGATGTGACTCTGTGGAGAACAGAAGAAGCTTAAAATGATCCTGGAGTTTAGTTCAGGAAGCAGCTTCAGCTGTTCCAAAGGCTCTGAAGAACATCACAAGTTCTGAAGTGCTTTTGGGCCCAGTGAGGTCCAGGTGCTGGACAGGGTCACCCCGAGCCAGGTCCTTTCTGTGTGTAAACTCAGAACCTCTCAGAACCACTGAGACAGCAGAGAGACACCAATAGGAACCAGAATCTCTCCGTTCTGTTTCAGCGTTTCGCTGCCGTCCTGTGGTCCAGAAACTGGGTTTCTCTGCTCGTTTCCTGGACTTTAAGATCCAGAACATGGTGGCGAGCTACGACGTCTGTTTCCCCATCAGATTGGAGGGACTGGTGCTCACACACCAGCAGTTCAGCAGGTACACATAAATACACACACACACACACACACACACACACACACACACACACACACACACACACAAAGAATAAAATCAAAAAAGAGAAACTTGAGAATCTTCAGTTTCCAAAAATCAGAAAACAGATTTTACTTTATTTTGAATCATTTTGACACAGAAACTTTAAAACACATTTCAAACATCCCAGAATTCAGTCTGTAAACAGGGATCACCATGGCAACCGCTCTGTCTCCACGGCAACAGAGTTCAGTTTGTCGTTGCCACGCGGACGAATAAAAAACAAAAAAAAAACAAAACAGGAAGTTTCCCTTTGTGGAGGTCAGACAGACAGGTGGAGACAGACAGGTCAGCAGAGAGACAGACAGGTGGAGAGACAGACAGGTCAGCAAGGAGACACACAGGTGGAGAGACAGACAGGAGGAGACAGACAGATGGAGAGACAGACTGGTGGAGACAGAGAAACAGACAGGTCAGCAGAGAGACAAACGGGTGGAGAGAGATAGGTGGAGAAACAGACAGGTCAGCAGAGAGACAGACAGGTGGAGAGACAGACAGGCAGAAAGAGACAGGCAGAAAGACAGACGGGTAGAGAGACAGACAGGCAGAGAGACAGACAGGTGGACAGGAGCTCATTAACATGTAATAAATGCTTAATAAACATATTTTATATCGCAGCTGTTTGAGACTGATTGGTCGGTGATGACATACTGAAGAACCAACAGGATCTTTTGAATTATTATTATAATTGGCTCTTTATGATTATTATTATTTATAAAAATAATAACATGCGATCATAAACATTTGTTACATGTTTAAATACTGGACAGTATTTATCTCCTGAAAACATGAAAACATGAACAGATGCTGGTGAGTTTATATTCTCATTGACCCCTGACCTCGGACCCCTGACCCAGTCCACAGTCTCCAGACCTGACCTGGTCCGGTTGGTTGGGTCGGGTCAGTCCGGTCCAGTCCATTCAGCGCTGTCCGGTGTAAGCTCTGAACCAGGAGGTGACGGACGCAGCAGCAGACGAGATCATTCCTCCTGTGTTAGCAGACGGCTGAGACACCTGGAGAGCACTCTGAGACAGATCCATAGACTGAGGAGGAGGAGGAGCAGGAGAGGAAGAGGAGAAGGAGGAGAGAGAGAGAGAGAGAGAGAGAGAGAGAGAGAGAGAGAGAGAGAGAGAGAGAGAGAGAGAGAGAGAGAGAGAGGAGGAGAGAGAAAAACAAGAAGAAAATTTTTGTTTCAGAGTTGTTGTTCCCCGGCAGTCTGTGTCCCTGTCCCCCATGGTCTGTGTACCTGAGATGGGATGTCACAGAAGCGAGGACTGGGCACCGTCTCCCAGTCCGTCCCCAGGTCCGTCTCCTCATCAGTCACCGCCTCATCCCCACTCTCCTCCGCCGGCCCTGCCGCCTCCGGCTCCACAAACTCCATCGACTCTTCCAGGTCAGCACTCACCTCGAACGGACCCGTCCTAGACCAGGACCAGAACCAGAAGGGAACAACAGAGACCAGTAAGAGAAAAACAGCTTCAGTTTATAAAACCAGAGATTCAGAATGAACATCTAACAAAACAAACTCAGACAGACGGACAGATAAACAGACAGACAGACAGGTAAACAGACAGACAAACAGACAGACAGGTAAACAGACAGACAAACAGACAGACAGGTGTCTCACCTGCCCAGGCTGTGGTTGTCTGGTGAGATCAGGAACATGATGTTCCTCAGGGTGTGGTGTGGGTGGAGCTTCTCACTGTCTACATGCTGAAACACAAGAGACACGTCTCAGTCCCCTTTAAATATACACTGTCCCCATGTGTCCCTCAGTGTCCCTCATGTCCCCTGTGTGTCCCTCATGTCCCCCCTGTGTCCCTGTGTCTCTGACCTGGGAGAAGCAGAGGTGCAGGGTGTTGGTGTTCAGTTTGCTCAGAGCTCTGGTGAAACGATATCTGCTCAGATTCTCTCCACAGAACTCACTGAGGACAGACAGGAGACACGTTAGACGCCTGTCTGTCTGTTTACCTGTCAATCTGTCTGTTTAAATGTCTGTTTGTCTGTCTGTCTATTTACCTGTCTGCCTGTCTACTAGGGTTGTGAACGATAAACTGATACAACCGGATATTCGGTTTAACAAGTGAGAGATACGGCTGCGTTGGTAGCAGCCTCCTCAATCGATACAAATCAGCCATGAATTCCAAGGTTAATCGGTAGAGTCATGGATCGGGTATCCCGAGCCTCCATGGGTCTCACCGGTCTCTCATAAGTTTCTTATTTTGCATCCCCACTTCCCTCACTTGTTTTAGTCCCACCCACTGGGGACGCATGGAGAGACACAGGGAAGCGAGAGAGGAAACGTTTTAAGAGACTTGAGACGTCCTCCCTCCGAAGCGCCACATGGAGCGACGTCAGTTTCTAATGATGGCTGCAGCGGATCACACCTGAAGCCGCTGTCAGTTGGCTTTAACAGCTGTAGACATGCACTAATAACAATAAGTGTTTTCTCTGTTTAACAAACAGCTGCACATGAATAACAACCTGCACTGTCTATTTATATTGTGAACTGTGTCCTGCTCAGGGACACGGGAATGCCTTTATATTATTAATTTTTTTAAATTATTGTTTACGTCTGTATATAGACGATCCTGGTGATAAATTCATTATTTAATATCCCAGAATATGATTGTGTCCACTGAAAACCTGCCAATGTTTTATTAGGTTAGATGATTTAGGGAAAATGTAAATTATGTCACTCAGATCAAACCTGCACTCAGTAATGATCAGCCTCACATGGAAATGACAAATGATGGATAACAGTTTCTTGCTGACAGACAGACTCTCTACTGTTTTGTTTTTTTACTTTAATAGTATCCATAATAAATCTGAATGGAGTAATAACAGGTCTTGAAAGGGAAAAAAGCTTCTAGAACGATTTTTCTTTACATTATTACAAATGTCGAAAGATGTTTGTGGTCTATTTGTTTTTCAGACCCACAATAAAAACTGTTTTTTAACTCCATGGCAAATCAGAAGATAGATAAAATATAAAACTTGTAAGTGACACACTATAAAATATCTACGACAAATATTAACCGCAGAATCAAATCAAATCGCATCGTTCTTACACTGTATCGATTCCTATCAAATCAGTCTGTAATAAAAGTATATTGTTTTTTAATCGAATCGTAACCTGTGTATCTAGATGTGAATTGAATGGTTTATCACAGACAGATGTGCAACCCGTCTACCCGTCTGTCTGTTTACCTGTCTGCCTTTTTGTCTCTATCTCTCTTTGCCTGCCTCTCTCTCTCTTCTGATTCTGTCTGCCTGTCTCACCTGTTGCAGAGCTTCTTGGGCAGGTTGACATCCAGGATGTGAGACAGGATGGTGACGAGCTGTGTGGCGTAGCAGAGCGCCGCGCTGATGGTGTGGGCGGGGTTAATGTGGTCCAGCTCTGCACGCGCGCACACACACACACACACACACACACACACACACACACACACACACACAGGGTTAAAGGTCAAGAACCTAAAAGTTTAAATTTCTACTTTTCAAAAAACAACAGAAACGCTTCAAATCATGAATCATACCCCAACCCTGATTGGTTCTTAATTTGGTCCTGATTGGTCCCTCCCTCCTACCTCGACTCTGATTGGTTCCTACCTGGGCCCTGATTGGTGCTCTTTTCCTCCACCCAGCTGTAGTAGGCGGAGCAGTCCCCATTGCTGGGCAGGGTGACGGGGGGTCCTGTGATGCTGATGCTGGTCTCTCCGTTCTGGTCGTCCCAGATCCAGCGTCCCGACAGGTAGGTGGTCCTCCGAGCCTCCGCCAGCTCGCTCACTGTGCTGGATGTCAGCGCCGGGTCGCACTCTGCCACCACGTCCGCAGGGTCTCTGAGGGACGCACACAGGGGCAAAGCTCAGAGGGTCAGAGTCACAGGTCAGAGGGTCACAGATCAGAGGGTCAGGGAGTCACAGGGGCAGAGGTTTCATCTCTTTCTTAACATTTTTAATTATGTGTCCCTCCCCAGGTGTCCTCCCCAGATTTCCCTACCTGCTGCACTGCTTGTCCTCCTGTGTGGGGAAGATGTATGTGGTGAGCTCCAGGATGTGTCCTCGTCTCAGAGCTGCCAGCTGGCTGAGACGACTCTGCAGCTCGCGACTGCGTCGGTCCAGGAGGTCGCCCAGACGACGATTGTGACGCTCAATCTTATCTCGCTTCTCCTGGTGACGACCTGCACGCCGCTGCAGCCGCTGGCTCTCCTCCTGAGAACGAAGTAGCACCTCCTTATCTGGAGAGGAGGAGGAGATGAGGAGAGGAGGAGGAGACAGAGGGAGGAGGAGGAAGAGGAGGAGACAGAGGGAGGAGGAGGGAGAGGAGGAGACAGAGGAAGGAGGAAAAGAGAAGGAGGAGAATAATAATATTGATGACTCAAACTTCATTTATCTTTTCAGTTATTTATTATGTTTACTCATTCACTACTTCTGCAGCTAATAATAATAAAATAGTCACAATAATACTTATAATATAAATAATAGTGACGATAATAAGAATGATTATTATTATAATAATACTATTATAAATAATAATATAAATAATAATGATAATAAAAATAATAATATAAAGTGCCAGACAGAAATACTCACCGCTCTTCACCTCCTCGTTGCCCCCGGCGACGGCCTCCTTCAGCTGCTCGATCTTCATCTTACATGACATGATCTTCCATTTCTGACCAGAATTATATAAAATATAATATAAAATAATAATTTTGACAGGAAGTGGTATCACATCTTCCTTCTGAACCTCTAAAACTTTCAGTTTTCATCACTCACCATCTCATCAGCCTGCAGCTTCCTGTCCATGTCCTCGATCACCCTGAGGACAGGAAGACGTCACACAGGTTATTATTTTTTATTATTAATTATTGTTTATTATTATTTACATGTGAACATTAAAATGAGCTGATTGATCAGTCTGACCTCTGCTGCAGCTGCTGCTTCTCCTCCTTCAGCTGCTTCAGACGCTCCAACTTCTCCACGTACCTGAGACACAAACAGGGACATCACATATCAGAAACCCCTATGGATCCCCAGAGACCCTTCTGAATCCCCTGGTGAGAGACAGGTAACCCTTCTGAGTCCCCCGGTGGACCAAAGAATCCCCCAGTGGATTTCAGAGACCCACGATGGATCACAGACACCCCCAGTCGATCTCAAAGATCCACGATGAATCAGAGACCCCCCCGTGGATCTCAGAGACCCCCGCTGGATCAAAGAAACCAGAGATCGGAGACCCCCCGCAGATCACAGAGATCACAGAGAGCCCCGGTGGATCCCGGTCTACCGGTCCCTGTCTCCAGGTGTACGGGTCCCTGTCTCCGGGTCTGTGGTTCTACCGGTCCCTGTCTCCGGGCCTACCTCTCCGTGCTCCTCCCGTCCAGGCAGCAGAAATCTCCGGCCAGGACGCAGCGGGCGCAGGTCAGTCGGCGGCGGGAGGTGCTGCAGAGCGGGCAGCGCTCCACCGCCACGTACAGGCCCTCCGCGTCGTCCACGGACTCCACCATCCTGCAGCCCGGGCCGGGGGGAGCCGGGCCGGGGGCAGCCGGGTGCGGGTGATGGGGGCGGACGGGCCTCCCGCCGGAGTGAGGGCCGGAGGACGAGGCGGGTCGGTCGGGTACGAGCGGAGGGAGCCCCGAGGCCATGAGCTAACAGCTAACAGGCTAAGCTAACCCGCTAAAGCTATAAACTCCGCGGCTAACTCGGCGCTTTCTAGCCGAGCATGGTGCTCCTCTGGCGGCTAGACGACCCGGCAGCTCGCTGACATGTTAATATTTCCACTAAATTAGGTTTAATAGGGCGGACTCTGTTTGATGTTTTTGTTTTGATGAGCGACGATGAGTCCGCCACTTCCGGTTTCCTCTCGAAACGTGACGGGTTTGTTTCAGGTTTGTTTATGTAAAGACGTCACAACGGTGGGCGGAGCTTAATATTTAAATTAAATACTAAAAACAACACTGCAATTAGATATATATAGTTTAAAAAATAACAAACACCTTAGCTTCAAAATTAATACATAAAAATAATAAAATTTAACCATCACATTTCAAAATAAAAAAAAATATAATATTCGGCATTTCATAATTCTGACTTTTATTAGCTTAAACAGAAACAGAAACATCAGAAGTAAATGTTTAATATATAATATAGGTCTGAAATATAATAGTTTAATGAAATTATAAAATGTGATTGAAAAGAAATAAAACAATTGAAGAGTCATTTATTTTCTTTCAGGATTGTGAAACAACAAATAGCGACTCTTTGACCATCCAACACAAAATCAAACACATTCACTAAACATCTGATTTATTTCGAGATAAACAGGAAGTCACTGCTTCCTGAAGCCTCTCAGGATCGGATAAATGTTCTCAAACGCCTCGTAGATCTCCGATCGTTCCTTCGCTCCTGTAGGTCAACACATCACTAAACTTTAGTTATTCAGAAAAGAAACAAACATCTGGATGATGTCTTAAATTTAAAAGAAATATTGAATATTGTGAAGAGTCACATTTCCTGTTTATGAAGACAATATTATTATTATCATTATTATTATTATAATAATCATTATTATTTTTATTTTATTTTTTTCTTCTAATGAATAACATTTATGGGGTTTATATTAAGAATTTACAGACTTATATTTCATATCAGTGTGAAAAGTTGCTGTGAGCTTTCAGATAAAACTGTGAAAAATGTTTCACTCTGAAGTGAAACGATGGAAAAACATTTTGTTTTTATGCAATTATGAGAAAACAGGGCTGCTCCCTTTAAATATCAGAGTTTTCTCCATCCAATTCGGACGAAAGTCCTCTGGTTGCGTTGCACTGAGAGAAGTGAAAGTATATCCTGGCAAAATATACAGAAATTCACTAAAAAACCTATACTGACTGGGGCAGTACAAGAGTTTGTAAGAGGTCTGAATCTTTCTGAATATTTGCTGTGATCAGCCTAAAATCTGCATTCCTTTCTGAATTCTGAGAATTCATCTCTGTGAGGGCAAGTGAGCAATTAAGTGGCCATCTAGGGTTGGTAACAAACCCCAGGTGTGAGCAATTTTGCACTTCAATTGGAAATTCCAACCATTCACAGCTCTGGCAGAGGGCGGTCTACGCTTGTCACAATCAGCCTTAATGCGAGAACAGCCGCATTCAATTCCAATCACAGTATAATAACAGGGGCGTTTGCTAAAGCGTCAGCGGCAGCCGTCCTTGGGTAAGACGGACGAGGCTAAGACGAGCAAGTTTACCTGTGCAAGACGGACGAGGCTAACTGGGGATTTCCACCGGACGCGTTACTGCAGCAGCACGTCTCCACAGCGTTTTTGCTGCGTCTTGTCAATTCACACCGGACGCGTTACTGCAGCAGCACGTCAGTTTAGCGAGCCGGCCGTATACACGCGAGATAACGAGATCACGCGTTAATCCTGACCATACGGGAGACCGCAAGCTCCCGTGATAAACTTTAAACTCTATTTATACAGTCTATGGATAAACTGTGTGTATAAAGTAAACAACAACAACAAAAACCAACTTACTTTGCTTCTCTGAGGTGAAAGATATGTTGATCTGACCATCTATCCTTATAAAAACAATATGTTATGTCATAAATGATTTTATGATGTTCCACTTCAACAATTAGTCTCTTGTCTTCCGTGTCGCCGATCCTCTGAGACCCTTTGATTGATTGATTGCCGATCTGGTGCCCCGGTCATAACATAACGTTGATGTGAAGTAGTTTTAGGCTGCATGAACTGCGTATTGTGTTTTATTTTGAAAGGGGCGGAAGTGTTTTACGCTGAATCTGAGTCGGACTTCCTTTCTGGTGCGATCTGCTCTGTTGAGATTCACGCGAGTTGGCAGCGTCTCGCGGAGAAATAGAAGTCCTACCTAATGCTCACGTAGAGACGATGACGCGACGCTGCAGTAACGTTACGCTACGCGCCCGGTGGAAATGCTCTCATTGATTAGAGTGTTACCTATTTGCAACGTCATACGCGACGCTGACGTTACGCTGCAGTAACGCGCCCGGTGGAAATCAGGCTTGAGACGAGCAAGTTTACCTGTGCAAGACGGACGAGGCTAAGACGAGCAAGTTTACCTGTGCAAGTTAACCGAGCAAAGGGAACCAGTCCTACAATGTGTGCCACTCCATTCCTGTCGTTGTCTCCGGTCCACGCAGAAAACTGGCCAAAAGGTGCAGAAACCTATCTAACCTTCGGCCTCTCAAACAGTCCTCACACACTGTCACTTCCTTTTCCATGGGCCTGTGGAACTGCCAATCTGCAGTAAACAAAAGCGATTTTATTACGGCTTACACAAACCACCTTTCTCTTCAGCTCCTTGCTCTCACTGAGACCTGGATCAAACCTGAGAACACAGCCACCCCTGCTGCTCTCTCCACTAATTACACCCTCTCCCACACCCCCCGTCCTTCTGGGCGAGGAGGTGGGACTGGCCTGCTAATCTCCAATAAATGGAAATTCACTCCTCTGCTACATTCCATCAGATATGACACTTTCCAATACCATGCCATAACAGTAACTGCTCCTGTTAAAGCCTACGTTGTGGTCATTTACCGTCCACCAGGCCAGCTGGGTGGCTTCACAGATGAGCTAGATACCCTGCTCTCTTCCATACCTGATCATGACTGTCCGTTGCTTGTCCTGGGCGACATGAACATCCACTTCGACAGTCCAGACTCTAATAACTTCATGACGTTAATTCATTCATTCGACCTCCAGCTGGTCCAAAGTCCTCCTACTCACAAAGCTGGCAAGAAACTTGACTTAATTCTCATCCGTAACTGTGCCACAGATGCACTGGTGGTAACGCCTCTCCACCTGTCAGATCACTTTTTTATCCAGTTTAATGTCACTCTACCAGAGCAACCCTCTGCTCCTGCACCAAGGGTACGTCCCGCCGTAACCTCCGGAACTTATCCCCAGCCCACTTCTCCTCTATTGTTGCCTCTGCCCTACCTCCACTCAGCACATTCTCCTCTCTGAAGGCTAATGATGCCACTGACTCACTCTGCTCTACTCTGAACTCATGTCTGAACAGGCTATGTCCTTTATCTACAAGGCCTGCTCGACCCAACCAATCCCACCCATGGTTGATTGATACCCTTCAATCACAGCGTACCAAGCTCAGAGCTGCTGAAAGAAAATGGCTCAAATCCAAACTTCCCGACGATCTCATAAACTATCAGACACTATTGTCCTCATTCTCAGGCAGCATCACCGATGCAAAGACTGCTTTTTACAACGACAAGGTCAACAGTGTCACTGACACCCGGAAACTCTTTTCAACCTTCAAATCACTACTCAACCCTCCGCCTCGTTCTCCTCCTACCTGCCTCACCGCAGACACATTTGCATCCTTCTTTACAAGCAAAGTTGCAGCAATTAGCAGCCAATTCTCTGACCCCCACCCGACTCCTAATACTGTGACATGTAGAAGTCCTACTACTTGTCTTTCTGTATCTCAGCTGGGCGGCACTGAATCAGTTGCTAGCACCTCATTTTCTGGCTTTACACCCCTCTCTGAGAGTGAGGTATCCAAACTGTTGACATGTAGCCGTCCTACTACATGCTCGTTGGACCCGATACCAACAAACCTTATTCAGTCCATTAGCCCAACCATCACGCCAGCTGTCACACATGTGATTAACGCCTTACTGTCCTCCGGCACTTTTCCCACTGCATTCAAAGCAGCTAGGGTAACACCTCTTCTCAAGAAACCCTCTCTCAACCCTGCTGAAGTCGAGAACTATCGTCCTGTCTCACTTCTTCCATTCTTATCCAAAACTATTGAACGGGCGGTCGCTAAGCAACTTTCAGAATTCCTCCTACAGAACAATCTTCTTGATCCAAATCAATCTGGTTTCAAAAGCGGTCACTCAACTGAAACTGCTCTGTTGTCTGTGACAGAAGCCTTAAAAGAAGCAAGAACAGCAGCAAAGTCCTCAGTTCTCATTCTGCTTGACTTGTCAGCTGCATTTGACACAGTTAACCATGGTATCCTCCTCTCTACTCTCTCTAAAATGGGCATCTCTGGCTTGGCTCTGTCCTGGTTTGATTCCTACCTCAAAGGACGCTCATTCAGTGTGTCCTGGCATGGACAGTTGTCTACTTTGTCTTGCCTCACCACAGGGGTTCCCCAGGGCTCAGTGCTGGGACCCCTGCTATTCGCTATCTACACCACCTCTCTGGGTGAGGTTATCCGCTCACATGGCTTTTCCTATCACTGCTATGCAGATGACACTCAGCTCTATCTGTCATTTCCTCCTGATGACCCATTGGTCTCTGCTCGGGTCTCTGACTGCCTCTCAGACATAGCCACTTGGATGAAGGCACATCACCTCCAGCTGAACCTCTCAAAAACTGAACTGCTGGTCCTCCCTGCTAAACCCACAATACACCACAACATCAACATCAAGATTGACTCCCTGTGTCTTTCACCCACCAAGGTGGTGCGAAACTTAGGGGTGATGATTGATGACCAACTCACCTTTTCCAGTCATGTCGCCTCAGTTACCCGGTCATGCCGCTTTGCACTTTACAACATCAGAAAAATCAGACCTTACCTAACTCAACATGCCACTCAACTCCTGACACAGGCTGTTGTCATCTCAAAACTTGACTACTGTAATGCCCTCCTGACAGGCCTGCCAGCCTGCTCAGTAAAACCGCTTCAGATGATCCAGAACGCAGCGGCGCGTCTGGTCTACAACCAGCCAAAAAGGTCACATGTCACTCCGCTGCTCATTGAGCTCCACTGGCTACCTGTTGCAGCCCGCATCAAATTCAAATCTCTAATGCTGGCCTACAAAGTTGTCTCCGGTACTGCTCCTACCTACCTGAACGCCCTGATTCAGACATATGCTACCTCACGACCGTTGCGCTCTTCCAATGAACGGCGCCTGGCTCTGCCCCCCGTTGGTCCAAGGCAATCCAGACTCTTTGCACTTCTTGTTCCCCGCTGGTGGAACACACTACCAGTTCCTACCAGAGCAGGGGCGTCCCTCTCTACCTTTAAAAAACTCCTGAAGACCCAGCTCTTCAGAGAGCATCTTCTCTCCTAGACCACATGATAAGTCTACTCCTCAAAGAATTGTCACTAGCACTAATAGCTCTTATTGCACTATACCTTGATTGTTTGCTTTTTACTTTTCCTGTAAGTCGCTTTGGATAAAAGCGTCTGCTAAATGACTAAATGTAAATGTAAATGTAAAACTCCTCCAGCTGTGTGTGTGGGGGTTGTGTGTGTGTGTGTGTGTGTGTGTGTGTGTGTGTGTGTGTGTGTCTGTGAATCTGTTTTACCGGTCAGAACAACCTTCCCGGACACGAAGATGAGCAGGACAATGCGAGGCTTCACCATGCGGTAGATGAGTCCTGGGAACAACTCGGGCTCATAACTGAGGAGCACAAAGTCTGTTACACACACACACACACACACACACACACACACAGCTGCTGATGGTGTGTGTGTGTGTGTATGCTTGTGTGTACCTGCTGAACTGCTGGTGTGTGAGCACCAGTCCCTCCAGTCTGATGGGGAAACAGACGTCGCAGCTCGCCACCATGTTTTGGATCTTAAAGTCCAGGAAACGAGCAGAGAAACCCAGTTTCTGGACCACACGGGCATACTTCCTGGCAGCAAGACGGGATTGATCCTCACTGAGAGACAGGCAGGCAGACAGACAGAGAGGCAGTCAGAGAGATAGGCAGACAGACAGACAGACAGACAGACAGACAGACAGACAGACAGACCTCTTGGCTCCGGTACAGACCATCTTCCCGGAGCTGAAGATCAGTGCGGTGGTTCTGGGATCTCTGATCCTCATGATGACGGCAGCGAAGCGCTGAAACAGAACGGAGAGATTCTGGTTCCTATTGGTGTCTCAGTGGTTCTGAGAGGTTCTGGGTTTACACACAGAAAGGACCCGGCTCGCGGTGACCCTGTCCAGCACCTGGACCTCACTGGGCCCAAAAGCACTTCAGAACTTGTGATGTTCTTCAGAGCCTTTGGAACAGCTGAAGCTGCTTCCTGAACTAAACTCCAGTATCATTTTAAGCTTCTTCTGTTCTCCACCGAGTCACATCACATCTTACTCTATGATCAATCAGCTCCAGCTCACAATCACACAGAACACAAAGAACATCAGATACCTGCTGCAGAATGTCAGATATCTGCTGCAGAACGTCACATGCCTGCTGCAGAATGTCAGATATCTGCTGCAGAACGTCACATACCTGCTGTAGAACCTCAGATATCTGCTGTAGAATGTCAGATATCTGCTGCAGAACCTCAGACATCTGTTGCAGAACCTCAGATAATTGCTGCAGAATGTCACATATCTGCTGCAGAACGTCACATACTATATGCTATAGAATGTCACATATCCGCTGCAGAACATCACATATCTGCTGCAGAACCTCATATCTGCTGCAGAACGTCACATACTATATGCTATAGAATGTCACATTTCTGCTGCAGAACGTCACATATCTGTTGCAGAACCACAGATGTCTGCTGCAGAACATCCCATATCTGCTGCAGAACGTCAGATATCTGTTGCAGAACCACATATATCTGCTGCAGAATGTCACATATCTGCTGCAGAATGTCACATATCTGCTGCAGAACATCAGATATATCCTGCAGAACATCACATATCTGCTATAGAACGTCACATATCTGCTATAGAACATCACATATCTGCTATAGAATGTCAAATATCTGCTGCAGAACGTCATATATCCGCTACAGAACGTCACATATCCGCTGCAGAATGTCAGATATCCGCTGCAGAATGTCAGATATCCGCTGCAGGCAGTCACATATTCGCTGCAGAACATCACATATCTGCTGCAAAACCTCATATCTGCTGCAGAGCATCACATACTATATGCTATAGAATGTCACATTTCTGCTGCAGAACGTTACATTTCTGCTGCAGAACGTTACATATCTGCTGCAGAACATCACATATCCGCAGCAGAACCTCACATATCTGTTGCAGAACAACAGATATCTGCTACACAACGTCCCATATCTGCTGCGGAACGTCACATATCTGCTGCAGAACATCAGACATCTCCTGCAGAACGTCACATCTGCTGCAGAACATCAGATATCTCCTGCAGAACGTCACATATCTACTGCGGAACCTCATATCTGCTGCGGAACCTCATATCTGCTGCAGAACGTCTCACATCTGCTGCAGAACCTCAGATATCTGCTGCAGAACCTCAGATATCAGGCATACCTTTGGGTTGTATTCTGCGTTTCTGGCCTGCAGCGCGATGAACTTCAAATCCAGAGGACATCCGAGGTTCACTGTGGACACAATGTTCCTACACACACACACACACACACACACACACATTAAATAACAGAACTACAGTATCAGTACCAGTACTACAGTATAAATACCAGTACTACAGTATAAGTACCAGTACTACAGTATAAATACCAGTACTACAGTACCAGTACCACAGTACCGGTACTGCAGTATAAATACCAGTACTACAGTACCAGTACCAGTACTGCAGTATAAATACCAGTTCTGTGTAGGACTCACTGCAGCTGCGGGATGATCCCTGACCTCTCTGTGATCGGGGTCATGGGGGTCATCGGGGTCATTGGGGTCATGGGACAAAAGGGGGAGGCCCCTGTCCCCGACAGGGTGGCCCCCTGCTGGGGCCCGGCTGCTGCTGAGGCATGCTGGGAGTTGTAGTCCAGACAAACGGCGCTGTCCTGAGAGACATCCAGAGCTGCAGTGCTGTCAGCTGGGACACATGCTGCACTTGTTTTATTATAACTAACGATTGTTGTCGTTATTATTATCACCATTCAAAAGTTTCTCCTCTAAATCAAATATGTTTTAATGTTTTTAAATGATCTGTATGAGGACCTTTAATAGTTATAATCAATTAATTTATGCCGATGACACTAACTTTTTTATCTCAAATTCAGATTTAAAACTTTTAGAGAAATGAATTATGATCTTTATTAAGTTTCAAAAAATGTTTTATTATGTGATGTCACACCTGTGTGTTCATGGCGACCTGGCTCGTCCTGCGTGCTGATGTCATCAGGCAGGAAGCTGAGGTCGAGCTCCTCGCTCAGCTCGCCGCCAGGCACCGCCTTCCCCACCAGGGGTGGGGCGGGGCTCTGCAGGCCAAGCTCCTCCCCCAAAATAAAGCCAGAGTCCTGCAGAAAAAAAACACATTCAGAGGAACTTTAGTTTTATTTTGTTTGTTTGTTTGTTTGTTGAAGTGTTGAACATTGATCCAAAGTTTCTGGATAAACAACAAACTGTCAATAATAATATTAACTGGACGGTTTGATCTGAAACATTAAATGATACCTTATATTGAACATGAAACAGAAACAATATTAAATCTCTCAAACACAAAACTCACACATTTTAATGTTTCTGCAGCTCAGAGTGAAAACATGAAACATAAACAGTCTGAACTCACATTTGCAATCGAGTCATCGAAGTATCGCTCCAACGCTGACTCGTCCATGACTCATTAGACCTGATCCAGAACCTCAAGGATCTCCAGAACCTTCCAGAACCTGCTCCAGGACTTCCAGGACCTGCTCCAGGAACTCCAGGACCTCCAGCACCTTCCAGGACCTTCAGAACCTCCAGCACCGTCCCGGACCTGCCCCAGCACCTCCAGGAACTGCTTCAGGAACTCCAACACCTCCAGGACCTGGTCCAGGACTTCCAGGACCTGCTCCAGGCTGAGTGCTGCACAGCTGAAAGTGATCCTGTGATCAGCAGCTTCAGAGACTTGTTCACTTACTCCTTAAGAACAGCTTCTTGTTTATTTGTTTGTTTGTATGTTTGTTTGTTGTCTTCAGGCTGTTTGAACATCTCCACCATCACACTGACAGATTAAAGACTTGTGAACATTTAAAGAGAGAAAACAATCAAGCAGTTTGTGTCTGAAGCTGCAGAGGTCAAACGTCACATCACAGACATCACAGTAGAGCTCATCAATAGAGTGATTAGAATATTTAATGTATAAATACAATAATAAAAATAATAATAATAAAATTAAAAAAATACATGTATATGAGCTGAAGTTCGGCCTCCGTCCTGCAGGGGAAGCTGCTCATAGCGCTGCAGGACACAGCTCTGCTGCACGTGCGCACCGGATGTAAACAAAGCGGCATGGCGCGGAGCGGATCAGACGGCAGCGGAGCGATCAGCGATCAATAACTTCATCTAGATCAATAACCCATCACTGATCGATCAATAACTTCATCTAGATCTATAATCCATCATCTGATCGATCAATAACTTCATCTAGATCTATAATCCATCGTCTGATCGGTTTATTGTCTCATGGAGTCTGTGAAGGAACGACTGGCAGAGTTTTCAACGGAGGCTCACGGTCCGTCAACAACAACACATTACTGATCATTACAATAATAGTTGAGAGTTTTCTCTGGAGGCTCAAAGTCACTGATACTGATACTACTGACTGTACACACAGAGTATTGTGTGTACTGTGTGGCTTATGATTTCTGTGTGTGTACTTTGTCACAGTGGAAGTATTCATATTGCAGTAAAAGTACATGAACATTAATAAATAGTTTTTATTGTCTGTGAGCAGAAAGTTATTATCATTTTATTATTATTTACTGAAAGGATCCATCGGTCTGTAAATATTGATCATACGGATAAAGAATTTCAAATGATTAACAGATCAGAATCAGAAGATAGTTATGAGTTATTGGTGGGTCCTGATGGTTCCTGGTGTTTTTTTGTGGTTCCTGATCATCATTGGTGGTTCCTGATAGTTCTTGGTGGTTCCTGATGGTTCCTGATAATCCTTGGTGGTTCCTGATAGTTCTTGATGGTTCATTGTGGTTTCTGATGGTTCCTGGTGGTTCTTGATGGTTCCTGATAGTTTGTGATGGTCCCTGATGGTCCTTATAGTTCTTGGTGGTTCCTGATATTACTTGGTGGCTCCTGATGGTCCTTGGTGTTTCCTAGTGGTTCCTGATGTTTACTAGTGGTTCCTGGTGTTTCAGACCTGTACCCGAGTCGGGTCGTGCCGTACCTGGACGAGCCTCCTGAGCCGCTACAGTTCTACAGGACGTGGGTGGCTCCAAACCGCCCCTGCATCATCAGGAACGCCTGCAGCCATTGGCCGGCTCTGAGCCGCTGGACCCCGCAATACTTGAGGTGAGGATGCCCCGCCCACTCTCACCTGCTCCTCTTCTACTGTGGTGTTTGGCCCTCAGCTTACTGTTTGTCTGCAGGGAGAAGGTGGGGTCAAAGGTCATCAGCGTGGCGGTGACACCAAACGGATACGCTGACGCCGTCAACGGTGATCGCTTTGTGATGCCTGAGGAGCGCCGCATGAGCTTCTCCACTGTGCTGGACATCATTGAGGGGAAGGTACCGCCGCCAATGAATAATGAAGCTGGTATTTATGATGCGTCAGTGTGACGTTCAGGAGTTGAGGCTCTGCAGAGAAATAATCACAACACAGAAACATACTTTTACAATAATACTTTACTGTGTCAATACTGTGGACATTTAAACTGTGTGTGTATCTGTCTCTATGTGTGTGTATCTGTGTGTGTGTTTAGGTGCAGCAGTCTGGTGTGTGTTACATCCAAAAGCAGTGCTCTAACCTGGTGTGTGAGCTGTCGGAGCTGCTGGATGACGTCGAGTCTCACGTCTCCTGGATGAGCTCGGCGCTTGGTCAGTTCAGCATTAACTATAAAACTATTATTATTTATTCCAGAACGTTTGACACAGAGACACCAAAAACATGTTATGTAAATGATTGTTTCTGAATGTCTTACATTCATTTTATTGTATTTTTGGTATTTTGTCTTCTGTCCCTTTCTGTATATATTTAATAAACAGATTGTTTATAAACAGTAAATAAACAGTTTGTTGTTTTCTTGTAGGCAAGTTACCGGACGCGGTGAACTTTTGGCTTGGAGAGGCGAGCGCCGTGACGTCCAGTAAGGCCTGAGCACAGCACAGAGTGATGATAAATATAGATAAATCATATAAATAAAGTGTTGGTGTGTTCCAGTGCACAAGGATCACTATGAGAATCTGTACTGTGTGATCTCTGGAGAGAAGAACTTCCTGCTGCTGCCGCCCACAGACCGGCCCTTCATCCCCTACGGTAACCGTAGCAACCAGCCATGTGCCGCCCAACAGTAACTGTAGCAACCAGCCTCCATGCTCTGCAGTAACCATAGTAAGCGTGTCTCCGGCAGGTGTGTACCAGCCAGCGGTGTACCGGCAGCGGGACGACGGAGAGTTCGAGGTCGTGGACCAAAGCGACTCTGAGAAGGTGCGTTCACTGTCAGTCTGTTCATCGCAGTGCTGTTTGACACGCCGCGGCTCACCCTGACCCCCCCTCAGGTCCCGTGGATCCCTCTGGATCCTCTGGACCCGGACCTGGACCGGTTCCCTCAGTACCGCAAGGTCCAGCCGATCCGCGTCACCGTGAAGGCCGGAGAGATGCTCTACCTGCCGTCCCTCTGGTTCCACCACGTCACACAGACACATGGCTGCATCGCAGGTACACCTGAACACACCACACACATACACGCTGCACCTGAACGCACCACACATACACACGCTGCACCTGAACACACCGCACACATATACGCTGCAACTGAACGCACCACACACATTCAGTGCAACTGAATGCACCACAGTTGGAAACTGCAGCATTTTAACATTTGACGATGGAATAAATCCTAAAAATGACTTTATTTATTTACAGCAACAACAAACAACAGACTTTAACTCAGCTCCTCCTCTCTCTCTCCTGCTGTCAGTTTGTTTGTTGACCTGTCTCTCTTTCTGTGTTTTGCAGTGAACTTCTGGTACGACATGGAGTACGACATCAAGTACAACTACTTCCAGCTGCTGGAGACGCTGACCGAGGTCACGGCGTCATCGTGACATCACAGCGTGACAACACGTTGCAAGCGGTTTCTGCATCATGAGTAAATAAAGTGAATTAAAAATAAACTTATGAAGCAACTGAACAACAAAAGTCTGTTTGATTTCATTCAGATTAAAGAATGAGACTTTAAAAGTAAAATAATTAAAATAGAAATCCAGTTTTCCTTTAATCCAAATGTTTGCTGGAGCCAGAAAACAAACTTTTGGATTCAAAAACAATTTGGATTTGATCGGCAATAAAACATCATGGATTTTACATTTCTTTTTTTTTTTATCTTTTTTATTTAAGATACTTTTTTGGCCATTTTTGGGCTTTCTTGATAGGACAGAGTGAAGGGGGAGACAGAGGGAAAGACATGCGAGAAAGGGGTCCGAGTCAGATTCGAACCCGGGCCGCCTGCTTACGAGGACAATGCCTCTATGGTACGCGCTCTACCCTGGATTTTACATTTCTAATGAGAAATTAATTTCACTTGCAGTGAAACTTTTTTTTGTTTCAGTGAAAAGTTTTTGTGTTTGTTCGCTGGAATAAAAGAGGGAGAGTTGTTTTAACCCAAACAAGAAGCAAAGAGAAAGCACTTTATTAAGCAGAACATCTTCAACAGCCAGCAGACAGAAAACAACGAACCTTAAAAAAACTGAAGGCTGTTTGTCTTTTTTATAGATTTATAATCTCTGATATTGCAGCGTCTCTGAGACTCAAGGCCACGTTCCAACACTTAGACATGATTATCACTCAGCTCATAAACTTTTCATGACTTATGTACAAATGTAAACAAAACAAGGTGCACAGGAAGTTCTCCACACGTGGCGCCCTCTGAAACTCCACCTCCTCACATTGCCACTGATGATCAGCTGATCGCTTAATCAGATATTTCATAAAGAGGTGATGATATCTAAATATCGATCCTTTTACAGAACTGAAAGTCACAGCAGGAAGGAAACAAACACTAATTTTCTTTTGATATTTTGCAAAAATTCTTGAACCATTTGGATATAAACGTTCCTTAAACACAGCATCAGCTTTATAAAAGTCTTTTGTTCTGGAGATCAAATAGGAAGCTGAACTGAGGATTTTTCTAGTTGGTCAGACTTCATCAGCAGTTTGGATTCATGATGTCATCACTCTATGATCTACGAAGCTCGATTTGGTAACAGATCAGCAGCAAAAGAAGAAGAAGAAGAAGAAGAAGAAGAAGAAGTCGTGCCCGGGACCCTCCTCTTCCACCTGCTGTCACTACTGAGCTGCTGCTGCTAACAAGCTGTTGTCACTAACGAGCTGCTGTGTGATGGCTTGCTGGAGGCGCTGAGCAGCAGGGGGCGCCACTCTCAGGTCGACTTTGACCTTAAAATCAAACATTTGTTCCTTTAAATCCTCTTTTCTTTTTTTAAATCGTTTTCAGCCCGAGCTGCTGCTGCATTCTGGGAGCCACAGTCTCAGTTGTCGTGTCGCCCGCGGCGGTAGATTGGCACGTTGATGCTGTGGAACGATGGCACCCAGCGGTTGTCGTGGAGACCCACGTTGCAGCCGGGTGCGTCCCTGCGCGCGCCATGGCAGCACATCCAGTACCCAGGGCCATAGGGCAGCGCCTGGCAGTACGGCTTGTGGTGCCAGCGGCAGAGCGACACATCGCCGCGCCCATACCGCTTCTTGCACTGTTTGCAGGGGTCGTCACGATAACGGGGGTCGGACACCCACAGCGAGTCAGCGGGCCGCACGCCGTACGTGTCAATGACGAATTTAAAGTAGGTGCAGGTGCACTTGAGCGCGGCGAGGCTCTGTGTGGGCAGCAGCTGCAGGACCTTCAGCAGCAGGTGATGCGGCAGTGCAGCGAGGAACGGCGTCGGCTCCAGCAGCTGCTGCACGAGCTGACGCATCAACAGGAAGTCCTGCGACGCAGGCGCACGCCGTGTCACGAGGGCCGGGCCCGCCTCCTCCTCCTCCTCAGCCCTGTCAGCCCGCCTCCTCCTCCTCTTCTCTGATTGGCTGCCACAGTCACTGCATGCATGAGGGGGGCGGGGCTTAGTAGGCGCCGGCTCCAGGTCAGAGGTCGTTCTGTGGCTAGGGGGGCGGGGCTTAAAGTCTGTGTGGGGGCAGGGCTCAGGAGACAGGAATAGCAGGCCAGGCACAGGCTCCGCCTCTTCTGAGGGAGAGGGCGGGGCCAATTTGAAGGGCGGGGCTTCTGTGCTCAGTACCTCCCCTGAGGGGGGCGTGGCCAGAGCAGCTGTTTCTGAGCAGCTGATTGGCTCCCGGGCTCCAATCTCAGCTCCCGTCAGTGACGATGATGATGTCGTTAATTGTGGTGGTGACGGCTGGCAGGGGGCGGAGCTCTGGTCCCCGGCAGCGGCGAGCAGGACGCGTCCCACCGACCTCCTCAGGCTGTTGCTCCTCGAAAGGTCTCCCTCCGCCCGCCGCCGCAGACACTCTGACTCCAGCTTGGCCACCATGTCCAACACCCTGACGCTCTCTGGCTCCTCCCCCCTGATCTCAGGGAGCGGGGCTCTAGACAGTGTGATGGTGGTGGAGCTCCTCTGGACAGCGAGCAGTGGTTTGGCGTCCGGTTGCTGTTCGCTGGCTCGCTGTTCCAAGAACGCCACCATCTCCACCACCGACACCTTCTGCTGCTCCTCCTCCTCCGCTGATGTCACCTCCTCGCTGCCACCGCTGTCTGGCCCTCCGCAAAGCCGCTGACTCGTGTCTGAGCGGTGTGGAGACGGTTTGTGTCGCGGCATGTCGCAGGTCCTCGGGTCCTGCTGCAGGTTCTGATGGTTTCCTGACCGGCGACGCCGCTTGGCACTAGAGTTCTCCTCCCAGCTTCCTTTGGCCTTCCCAGCCCGTAACGGTCCCAGCGCTGCGCCGTGGACAGTCCTGTCCCGGCTGTCAGGGCTGCCGGCTGAGGTGCGCTCCCTGCTCCGAGTGCCGTCTGAACGCTTGCCATCTGAAGCAAAGATGGCGATCTTCTCCCGGACGTGTCCGGGCTTGATAACGGTCCAGATGTCCAGCTTGGTGTCGGCGTCCTCCGTGACGGTCTGGTACAGTCTGAGTGTGTCGTTCTCGCAGCCTGGCGGCGGGGGCAGCAGCTGCAGCGTAGGCATGCCAGGCACCGCCTTAAGTCGGACGCTGCCGTTGACAGCGAGGTTGGTGGTGGTGCTGCAGCGCAACGTGTTGGTGGACAGGACGGTGAGCGGCAGCCGGCTAACAAACACGCCGCTGTGTTGAGATGTCTGCACGCTGCTGCATGCATCCAGACGCAACTCGGAGAGCACGAGCTTCGGATACGCCTTCAGGTGCATGATGGTCCTGAGAGACAGACAGAGAGACATTACTGTTATTATGTTGTCTATGTGGCTTGTTGCTTTGACAACATGTTAGAAGACATTTTAAACAGACAGACATCAGGACTGTCCCGTCTGTCTCCAGCTTCAGACAGACAGCTTCATGCTTTAAAGTCACACAGGTTTAATGAAAAGTAACAAAACTTGTGTTAAATGTTGATATTAGTGGCAGAACCTCTTTATTGTACATGTTCCATTTAAAATAAAGCGTTTGCAAGAACCAGACCCTGTTAAAAACATTAAATTCTGCTCCTCAGAGACACTGTGAAGATATGATTGATTCTGCTGAGACCAACGGCCACGTGACAAATATTCACTGAAAATCTGTTTACACAGAGCAGAGAGGAGAGGACAGGAGAGGCCGTTTACAGAGAGCAGAGAGGAGAGGACAGGAGAGGCTGGAAACATGACAACACTTCAATATGTACAAAAAGTGGAGAAAACATGGAAAAATGTTATATAAATTCACATTTAAAAAAAAAATTTATCAGAGAAATTCCACTTTCTTCTGATTTCTGTCATTCTGTGTTCTTCTGTTTGAGTTCTTCTGATTGTGCTGATTCCACAGAGCTGCAGGACTTAGATTATATAGAGTATATAAATTCTATAGATTATAAAGATTTATCAGTTGGACACAGAGAGTGAAATGTGACTGGAACTGCTCGTTAGCAGTAAAAAACGTTCACATTGTTTCAGTTGAGATGTTTGGAGTTTCGATTGACAGCCAGTTTCTTTACATTTACACACACACGCACGCGTCTGGATTCGTTCCAACAGAGACTCCTGAACTGAACAAACCTGAAACTCTTCTTCACGTTTCTTCCCTCAGATATTCTTTTGATATAATATTTTATATGAATACACAGATATAAAGTATTAAACTCATTTATCTTCCTGTAAATCTGACTCTAAACATGAATAAAAGGAATCATATAAACCAGCTGACATTTATGTTTCACACTGGTGGTTAATGGTTAGAGGTCTAGGGCCTACAGTTAAAACGGGGAAGAAATGGAACCCAAAAGATGCAGTGCAGCAGGCTCAGGCAGCCCTTAGGCACAGAGACATTGTGGGTCAGGTGCAGCATGGCCGAGGGGGCCTAGGACTGTGTGCTGGGTAAACTGGGCGGGCTAAGGCAACAGCAAAGGAAAAGAGAAGTATGGTGGTAGAAGAAGTACATCATCAGGAAGAGGTAGTAAGATGTACTAAGGCAGTGTCTCAGGCAAAGTTGGGACAGTGGGTGAACTGGGAAAGTGTAGAAAAGAGAAGTTTGAAGTGGAGAGAGTTGTGGAGCATGGAGGCAAGCAGAATTAGATTTACTATCGGGGCCACTTATGATATTCTGACATCTCCCCAAAACCTAAATCAGTGGTTGGGTGAGGATCCTGCCTGCCCACTGTGTTCCAGTGTGTGTACAGTCAGGCATATACTGTCAAGGTGTAAGGTTAGTCTCTCTTAAGGGCGTTGTACATGGCGTCACAACCAGGTATTGAAACGTTTGGCAGCTGCAGTTGAGGAAAAGAGGATAGAAGTAAATTCTTCAGTTGCTGGTAAGGAGGTTAGACAGATTGAATTTGTACGTGAGGGAGGGAAAATTAACTAAATTAAGTCCAAGCAGCAGATAGGGCAGCTAAGAGGGGGCGGAGCCTGGAATTTGAAGGCTGACATGACCGAGCAGCTAACCATTCCGAACCATATTGCTAGCTCCCAGCTACGACCAGATTTATTGTTGTGGTCTGATACACTGAAGGTTGTGTACTTTATTGAGCTCACTGTCCCCTGGGGGACAGTGAGCTCAGACAGAGTTGAGGAAGCCAACGAGCGCAAGAAAAGTAGGTATTCTGAGCAGATGCAGAGCAGAGGGGTTGGAGAGCTTGTGCACAACCGGTAGAAGTTGGCTGTCGTGGTTTTGTTGCAAAGTCTGTGTTTGCTCTGCTAAGCGAGTTGGGTATTTGTGGACGGAGCTTGAAACTGGCAGTTAAAAACATGTCGCTGGCAGCAGAGCAAGGAAGTGAGTGGTTGTGGATGAGAAGGAAGCATGTAAGCTGGGAAATTTGTTGAGGGACTTGTTATGTTTTAGCCAAGAATGCCATACGGAACCAACAGCACTGAGCATGCATTAACGGTGCCAGTGAGGCTAGACACAGCCTTAGTTGTCGGGGAGGGTTGCATGGTGCTAATGATGTAGCCAAGAATGTCAAGGTATTCTGTCCCTATTCTGCCCGTTCTTTGTATTGTTAATTTCACTCAGGCACCTTTCAGTAAAGCCCCAGGTAGCGTAGCTGCAGGGTCCTTGAGTTTTGATTAGTCTGGAAAACACACAAGTCCACGGCTGGCTGCGAGGCTCTTTGGTGTATGCGTTCGGGAAGAATTTATAGAATCATGTGTAGGTTGAGTACAGGGATTAGTTGGTGAGGTTAAAGTGTTTGACATGCTGCATACTGCTGGAGGCTAGGATAGATAGCTGGTGATTGGTCCATCTGAGGAGTGACTCTGTAGATCTAAAACAGCGTAGCCTGATGTCTCCCATAGGGTTATATCTGATGATTGTAATATCACTTGGTTGGTTACTGGTTGTTAATCTGAATTGGACTACTAAATTTGTTTCTACCTAGGATAATGGCACAAGGGATAGTAACATCATGTCCTGTGTAACAAAACAAAAGTTTATCACTTTGAACACGAAATATTTTGAGGATCAACAAGTTATCACCTCCTGTTTTTATTATTTCACATCATTTTCTGTGTGTGTGTGTGTGTGTGTTTTCTGGCTCTGACTGCAGGTTGTGTAATGAGTATTGTTTCCAGTCTCTGATAACGACATGTTCATTCTGCAGCTCCTTAAAAACACTTTTAACCCTTGAAACTTAATCATCAACAACAACAACAACAACCTGATGTGGCCTTGTGTTTCACTACAGTAGAATATATTTCTTTGTGTCTGTCTGGAATAAGAACCAAACATCGGCTGGTTCTCTTTGTGTGTGTTGATGTATTTCTGTTGGTTTTTGTTTGTTTTTATGACAGTGTAAAGGACTTTGTTACATTTGTTTTACAAGCTGCTGTATAATCATAGAAATAAATCATAAAAAATGAAACGTTGAATTTCTTGAATTTCATTTAACAGAAACTGTCATGACACAGAATCTATATAAACATGTATGTAGACTCCACATTCCACTCTCCTGTCCTCTCCCCTCTGCTGTGTGTAAACAGCCTCTCCTCTCTGCTTTGTGTAAACTCTCCTGTCCTCTCCTCTCTGTACAAACAGCATCTCCTGTCTTCTCCTCTCTGCTCTGTGTAAACTGTCCTCTCCCCTCTGCTCTGTAAACTCTCTTGTCCTCTCCTCTCTGCTCTGTGTAAACTTTCCTGTCTTCTCTTTTTATTTTTACAGTTTCTTCTGTGATAAACAGAATTTTTGGTGATTTGTTAAAAAGCTGCCGGTGAGTTTAAAGTCTGTTTAACATGTGAAGTTCCGAAGAAGACAAAAGGCTTCATGTTTATTAGAACAGAATAATTTCACACATTCAGAGTGTGTGCTGAATGCTGCAGGCTGGTGTGTGTGTATGTGCGTGCGTGCATGTGTTTGTGTGTGTAACAGCTATGACTAACAATGGCAGATACATCATTAGTGATGTCATCATACTTGTGAAAACATCCTGAGAGTTTCTGAGTTTGAATAAACTTTATAATCTGGACTCAACAATCATCAACAGATAACAGCATTAAAATGTGTCATCTCTGTGATTGGCTGTTTGTCAGTGAAATGCACCCTGGGAATTGCAGTTTTTTCTTGTAGCTTTGAGTTTAAAATTAAAAAAGCAGTTTACCTCCAGACTGCGTGCTGATTGGCTGCTGCTGGCAGAGGGGGCGTGATCCTGGTTTGAGTGGCGGCTCCTCTGATCCTTCAGCTTCACATCTTTGACCTGATGAAAAACAAACATTTCATTAATTAACTCACAAACATGCTGAAACATCCAATCAGACTTCAGATTCACATTTTAACACAATATGATGGTTTGTTTCTACGTGTGATGTTCCTGCCACTGTAAAGAAGTCCTGGAAAATGGAGCAGATGTTGATTTAAAGGTCTGATGTTAATGGAGATAGACAACGGCTCAGAGGTGTTCTTCTGGTTTTATTTTATGACCAGCTGTTTCTATAAAGAGACACCAGCAGCTGCTGCCAGACTCAGCTTACAGAGAGTGAATGAGTGAGTGAGTGAGTGAGTGAGTGAGTGAGTGAGTACCAATCAGCTGCCTGAACTTTCTTCTCGTGTCTATATAAGGCAGCAGGTGACCATCTACTGCTCTGGTGTGTGTGGGCTTGTTTCTACGGGTTAACATACACTCTGTGGAGACGACTCCGCCCGTCTGGCTCCAAAAGGTCAACAAAACAAACGCCACCCAGGGTCACCAATTACCCAGAATTCCTCACTGCCCAGGGACCTGGCAGCAGACTGTCATCAAGCTCCTGAGACTCTCTGTCGACCAATCAGGTTCAGGATTCATAAGAAATGTCCCACAGACAGACAGTGTGCAGGTGTGTCATGGGAAATGTAGGCCGCAGAGTGTTTTTAACTCCACCAGCTGTCTGATTCATGTGACCGTGTTTGCAGCCCTGTGATTGGACGGAGTGAACAGTGTAAAACTCGTCTGGGCTTGTTCAGCCACACAACCATACCCTCCACCGCCAAGACCACAAGGCATGCTGGGAAAACACCACAGCCTCCTCTGTCTGTGTCAGATCCTTTTTTTTAACCCTCTGAACCCCAACTTGCAGCTTCAGGGTGTTTTCTCTCTGTGTCCTTGTATTTTACTGCAACATATATAATCTATAGAATCTATTTAATCTATATATTCTACAAGTCCTGCAACTCTGTGGAATCAGCACAACTCAAACAGAATAACACTGTTAGAATGACAGAAATCAGAAAACATTGAACTCCTCTTATCTTTGGTGGTAGACATGCAGGTATCGTGTGTTTTTCCTCCCTCAGACAGCAGATCTGTGTGATGCCACCACTCTGTTTTACCACAAACACTTCCAGGCTCATTTCCCGCTTTTATTTTGAATCTGCTACAGTTTCGTCACATTAAATTCACGTTGGAGTCCTCCAGCAGCAGAAACAGGTTGTTGTTGTTGTTGTTAGTCTGTGAATTGGTTGTGAGTTATTCCAGATGTTTGATTGTGAATCTGAATTTTGCAACATTCAGATTCACAATCAAACATCTGGAATAACTCACAACTAACTCACAAACTAACAACAACAACAACAACAACAACCTGTTTCTGCTGCTGGAGGACTCAAATGGGGATTTAATGTGACGAAACTGTAGCAGATTCAAAATAAAAGCGGGACATGAGCCTGTTTGTTGTGAAACAGAATGGTGGTATCACACAGAATACCTGCATGGAGCTCTAATAACCACTGAACACTAACTTTTTACAACAAAAACACGTCTGATGGAGGGTGAAACAATTTGATTTGAGTCTGTTCAGATGATGGACGCAGGTGATGAAGACAGACAGACAGACAGACAGACAGGTATAGACAGGTCAGCTGCTGAGTGTGCAGTCTAAAGCTAACAGCTAGCGTCAGTTAGCATTCAGAGCCGTTGAAACAGACCGGGAACAGACAAACTTCCAGTCGGGAACCGGAGCTCTCTTCAGGACAAAGTCCACATACTCTGCTAGCTGCAGCTGTAATTAGCATGCTACTAGCCGCAGCCGTCTGAAGCCATGATACACCTGGCTAACTGACTGGCCTCTGTGGGAAACAAGCACAAAACTGAGAGGGAGGACCATTATAACACTCAAAAGTAATTTAACAGTTATTTTAGAGGTATTAACAGTTATTGGACAGTGAATTTAACAGTACACACACACACACACACACACACACACACACACACACACACACACACACACACACACACACACACACACACACACAGCTTTAGCAGGGGAGCTAACGGAGCTAACAGAGCTAACAGGAGGCCGAGGGTCAAACTAACCTGCAGGAGGAAATCTCTCCGTCTGTCCGCGGGACGAAAAAAAAAAAAACACGGACGTCCTCCTGCACCAGTGGTTCCGTTGAACTCAAACCCTCCGACTGTCGGTTCCTTCCGTTAATGGGTCCTAAGATCTCGTTTTAAACGTTAAATCTCCCTTTTAGCGGCCCCGCTCCTCTGAGCTAACTAACAACTACTGACCGAGACACGACGTGACGTCCAGCTGGAATCGCTGCGCCATGACGTAGTGACGCCTGCCGAAGATCGTCTACCAACAAAATGAGAGCTGGAAATATCACAGGAATATATTTTATATAAATGCTGAACACAAAACACAATGCACAGTGACATGAATCTATATATTCTGTTTCGATTTTTCTACAGATAAAAAAAAGAGTGCAAAAATACACAATAAAAATAAATAGATAAAAACAAAACATTGTTACAAATTTTGTGTGTGTTAACATTAAACAGCTGTTTACACTTTATTCTAGTAGATTTTTACTTTTGTTTTATTTTCATAGCGGATTTAAAAATATAAACCCATAAAGCCTCTTTAAACTGAGCGGAAGGTTTCCTGCTTACTGAAATGCAATGCAATTTTGGAAAGGAGGAAGAAAATTAAATATTACATATAAAACAACATGCAACTTATTAAATTATTGAACTGAAATATTATCACTTATTCTGAATGTGATGACAACAGTTTATTTATAATACTAAACAAACTAATTCTCTTCATTATTATGAATCCTTAAAGTACATTTTTATTTAAATTTAACTTTTTTTTAATTTGTAACAAATAGGAAATACACATCAGAAGCTAAAAGATTTTTTTTCCAACAGTATATTAATCAAATCATCTTTCTATAAAAAGACATAATATATATTTATGTACAAAATGTAAGTGTCTAAAGTATATATCTGTATTATACGTATACTCTACACACACTTGGTCCATACCACCCTGCCAACAAAATGAAACAAGAAAACATTCAAAGTTCATGTTGGTCAGATGGCGTCCTCAGTGAAAGCACATAATCATGAGTCCACAGAAGATACAAGGACAGAAACCAGGTCATCAGGCCCGACAGATAATCCTCCTCCACGTAATTAATAAATCAAGCCCATATTTTCTAAAATTCTTACTGTCTGTCCTTCACAGTGTAAGAATTTGTTCCAGAGTTCCCTAACTCACATGGCTACAGCAGGCTGACCCGTGTTTTTCCATAATAAGCCTATCGTCCATGTTTAAAAACATTTTCTCATGATGCTTTACTCTTTTTCCCTATGGGTGAAGACAGAGCAGGAAGAGCCGAGGTTCCAGTGCGAACCTCCTCCCAGAACTCCCTCACTCTAATAAAGGGCCTTATTCAGCCCACATATCTTGCAGGTGTCTGCAAATAAATACATAAATAAATGAGTTGAACCTTTCTGGGGTATTGTTCAGCCCTGTTAGCCAGTTATATTGTCGAGTCTTATTGCCCACTGCTTCACACACCTGTCCAATGTTCCACTGACAGTTCCTCCTGTATGTCTATGATCCATGCATTGAGTTTAGAGTCAGAAGAGACAGGAGAGAAGTCTCTCAGTAAGTCATAACACTCAGAGATGATGCCCTGTCCAAAAGGATTTTTTGTAAGAATTCTATCCAGTGTGGTGAGTGGGTTTAGTTTATTCTGATAAAACTCCTTAGCTGAAGAGGTTTGTTGATTTGTTATCATTTCTAATGAACTCCTCAAAAGTTAAAATATTCCCATTGTAACCATAAATTTCTCTTATTTGTTTTACCCATCTATCTGCCAGGACTGAAGAAACGATTGCCACAGATTGGGCTGAAGTCAAACATTTATCACTTATTGTTGATTATATATTCTATTAATGTCAATTATTAGTTTCACGTTCATTGTTCATTGTTGCATATTATTGGCTTCATATAAACCTTAACGGTGCCGTAGAATTCAGCCTGTCAGAATAAATGTTACAGAGAGAGACCTCCTGTCTGTTAACAACTCCTCTGTGATCTTCGCTTTCAACAGCAACAGAAACCTGCTGCAGGAACCACCTGGAGAACCACCTGGTGAACCACCTGGAGCACCTAAAGAACCACATGGAGAACCACCTAGAGAACCACCTGGAAAACCTGGAGATCCCAGATAACCTGGAGAACCTGGAGAACCACCTGGAGAACCCAAGCCCTCCCAGAGCCAGAATCCACCTCTTTCTTTTTTATATAATTCAACGTTTTTTTTTATATTTTCATTATTACAACATGCCAACGAACATCAAACAAAACAGACAGGATGGAGGTTATAAAAAAATACAATAATAGTAAGTAAATAAATAACTAAAATAAAAATAAAATAAAAATAAAATACAAAATCTGAAAATAAATTAACTAAAAATAAGACAGGCAAGTGAGTAGGCAAGGCAAGCAAATTAACACATATGTCTACCAAAACTATCCCATTTTTCTTTTATCATATCATTTTCACAATTTAATCTTCCCAACATCTTTTCACATGCCACAGTCCCCATCATCTGTGTTTTCCACATACACATAGTCAGTGTGGGAGCTTGGGGTTCGCTCCAACACCTCAGAATATATACATTTTTAATATTCTAAAACTGTATTTGTTCAACAGGGGTACTATAGTTCTGTCTCCAAGGAGACATTGTCTTGGTGATCTGGGAAGTTCACAATTTAACGATTTGCTCATATAATCTATAACTTTTTCCCACAAGGGGAGGATCTTAGAACATTCCCATAATGCATGGATAAATGTTCCACTTTCTGCCCCACACTTCCAACATAGATCATTATTAATTAAACCCATTCTGTGAAGTCTTGATGGGGTAAATTAATATCTATGAATTATTTTATACTGAATAAATTTGCCTCTGGCTTCTCTTATGTATTCTTCAGTGTTGGAAAGAATTCCCTCCCATGTTTTTTCATCCACTGTACAAGACAGATCTTTCTCCCATATCATCTTGAGATTACTACAACCATTATTATTTGTCCAAGGACACATCTCATACCATCTTGAAGCCTAATGATGTATTTTGGGTAATTGCAAGTAGCATTCGATTGGACTACTGTCCCGACCAACAAGAACCACCTCTTTAATACAGTGTCTAATTTGTGAGTACTTCCAAAAGTGGCCTCTACCCTCTAAATTATTTTTTTCTTTAAATCTAATAAATGAAAGAAAATTGACATTTTCAAATAAATCATCTATTATTTTGATATATTTTCTTAACCACTGAGCCCAGTAGATAGGCTGTCTTTCTATCTTTCTACATTTTACATCTCTTATGTGCCTCCTGCCAAACCATTTTCGAATGTCCTAGAATAGGGTTGCTCATCTTATTCTTCTCATTTTTAACTGTTTGTGCTAGAGCCTCCATAGGTTTAAAGGGGGAGGTCAGTTCCTGCTCAATCAGGACCCAGTCCAGATCAGCACCAGCTTCATCCCAATGTCCTGTAAGCTTGGACATCTCAAAGGCTTTTTATGTTCGGTAATGATAACCCTCTCTTCTTGGACTCAAATAATTTATCCAAACAAATTTGCGTTTTTTTCCCATCCCAAAGAAATTGTTTTATCCTTTTGTCATATCTAATTAATAGTTGTTTTGGAATGCATATGGGTATCATCCCAGTAAGGTAATTTATTTGTGGTGCCACAACCATTTTTACTGCATTTACTTTATCCCATAACGTCCGGTGTAATTTACTCCAATTATCCAAATTAGTTTTTATTTTATTTAATTCTTTTTCCATGTTTGTTGTCATAATTTCCCTTATATCTGGATCTAATTCTATACCTAAATATGTCATTCCCTTTGGTAACCTTTGAAATTAAAAGCTGATAGCTGATTATGTGAACTGGTTTGAGACACTGGCATTACTTCTGATTTATACCAATTGATGCAATAACTAGACACTTTACAATATGCTTGTATAGTTTCTAGTAAAACTGACACAAAATTGGCTGGATCCTGGCTGAAAACCAAAATATCGTCAACATAAAGAAATAATTTATGCTCCCTGCCACCTCCAATGACACCCTTAATTCTCGACTCTGCTCTAATCGACATGGCCAATGGTTCTAAAAAAATTGTAAACAATAGTGGACTTAGACTACACCCCTGTCTAGTTGACCTGGTTATACTGAAAAACTGAGATATTATCCCGTTAGTAAAGACTGCAGATTTAGGGCTGGAATATAAGTCTTTTATCCATCTGCAGAAACCATTGCCAAACCCAAATTTGAAAGAGTTGCAAATAAAAAAGCCCATTCCACTCTATCGAATGCTATCGAATTTTGAGCATCAAGTGATATGGCTGAAACAGGATGAGGGTTAGTTCTGTTCATCCAAATTAAGTGCAACAGTCTCCTCATGTTATCAGATGAAGATCTATGTTTTATAAATCCAACTTGATCTTTGTGAATAATTCTAGGTAGAACCTGATCTAATCTGAGTGTCTTGGACAGTATTTTACAATCAACATTTATTAGGCTTATAGGTCTATAATTGGCTGGGTCCATTGAATCCTTATCTTTCTTTGGTATCAGTGATATAATGGCCTGGTTTAGACTTTCTTGGAGTGAGCCATATTAAAACGCTTCATGGAAAACCTCTGTGAGAAATGGAAAAAGAATATCAACATATTTCTTATAGTACTCCACCGGAAAACCTCCACAGCTCCCCGGGCGCAGTAATGTGCTGCCCACTGCTCCTTGCATGGTGTGTTCACTTGTGTGTAAAAAAAAAAGGATGGGTTAAATGCAGAGGTTGAATTTCCCCATTGTGGGATTAATAAAGTAATCTTCCTCTTCTCTTCTCTATACCAGGTGACCTCCCAGTTTTCATACCCTTAATTGCGGTTCTAACTTCAGTTTCCGTTATGGGAACATCCAAACTATCCTTTTCCTCTGAAGACAGTTGTGGTAGCTTTACCTTCTGGAGGAAAGAGTTTAAGTCTTTATCATTTGCCGAACATGTAGTTGTATACAAATCTTCATAGAAGTTTTTGAAAACTTCATTCATTTTTTTAGCTGATGTGAATAGTTTATCATCTTTTCTAATTGCTGTAATCGTATTATTTGAATCCAGGCGTTTTAATTATAAGCTATACATTTCCCCCTGATGAATGCCTTGAGTGCATCCCAAACAGTAGCCAGTCTTTCTGTTGATCCTCTATTGATATCTAAAAACATCCTAATATTCTCACCAAGTTTTGTAGCAAACTGTTCATCCTGCAACAAACTTGTATTTAGTCTCCACCTCCCAACATTACCTTTAGTAGAAGGTACATTTATATATAATTCAACCAGTGCATAACTCCTATATTGTAGTCTATTTCCAGGTCGACAAGTGAGCTGGCAACCAAAAAAAAACTATTCGTGAATAGGATCTATGGGAGTGAGAATAAAATGTGTGTCCCTGTTCTTCCGAATTTATGAGTCTCCAAATATCTATCAAACCTTCCTGTAAAGTATTTAAAGCTGCTCCATCTCTGGGGGATGTCCCTGTTCTGACATTACTGCCATCCAAATGATCATCTAATGTTTGATTGAAATCTCCCCCTAAAATTATCTGACCATCTATATCACCCAATATTTTATTGACCTCGTGAAAAAATTATGTTTTTTTCTCTGTTAGGTGCATACAAGTTGCAAAGTACAACTTTAAAGTCCTTAAATTGATTTAATATGGCAGAATTCAGTTTTTTGTTGATGAGTTATGAAAGACATGACCGACCCAATCACGTTTCATTTTTAAAGCTTCATCTTGGTCCCTGAAATGTGTTTCTTGAATATATGCAATATCTGTGCCTTTACATTTAAGATAAGTGAGTATTTTTTTGCGTTTAATTGGTGTGCTGCAGCCATAATGTTCCATGTCACTATATTGATATGTCCTCGACTCATTACTTCCAAAGAGTATAAACCTTCCACACATATTAATGCCTTACTCCTGCCATCATGAAAATGAAAATGAATATGAAAATGCCTCCAAAATCAGTGTCCCAGAACAGGGACATGTTTATTACCATCTAAAGGTAACTCAAACAACACTGCCTTTAAAGTGAACATGACAGTGTAGTAAGCCTAGGGCTCAATATGATTCGGATCCGTTTAGGTCCTATAGATGGTACCTTCTCCTCCTCTCACCAACCATCCGGTCACAGCAGCACCCCAGAGTCTCCGTCTCTCTCGTGCCTTCAAAATAAAGTTCCACTCTCCCTCATATTCATGTCATACAGTCAGTCGTTCTCCGTGCAAAGATCTCAGCTTTCCTTGGGTCGGTAAAGCCCAGTCTCTTCCCCTTCCAGGTAAACCTCAGAATTGCCGGGTGTGCCAGCATGTGTTTCACCTGATGATCCCACAGAGCTTTCATTATCGGGGAGAACCGCCTTCATTTGTCGGAGCGCTCCTCGGTCATATCTTCGTAGATTGAGAGAGTGCAATCCTCCCACCGTATCCCTCTCTCTTTTTTCGCCGCTGTCAAAACTTTCTGCCGAGCCGGGTAGCGTAGAAATTTCACAAGTATCACCCGCGGTGGTCGGTTAAAGAGGTTCTACCTTTAACGGGCACTTCTTTCTTAGATGCAATCAACTTGTCATTATTAACAGGCTATGTGCCACAATCATTTAAAGTAGCTGTAATTAAACCTCTTCTCAAAAAGGTTAATTTAGATCCTGGCGTTTTAGCAAACTATAGACCAATATCAAACCTCCCCTTCCTCTCTAAGATCCTGGAAAAAGCAGTCGCAAATCAGCTTTGTGATTTTCTTCAACACAATAGTCTATATGAGGACTTCCAGTCAGGATTCAGAACTCATCATAGCACAGAAACAGCATTGGTAAAAATTAGAAATGACCTTTTAATTTCTTCTGATAATGGACTTGTCTCAGTCCTTGTCTTACTAGATCTGAGTGCTGCATTTGATACAATTGACCATCGTATCCTATTACAGAGACTGGAACATGTAATTGGCATTAGAGGAACGGCACTGGGCTGGTTTAAATCGTACTTATTAGACCGTTTCCAATTTGTTCATGTGAACAATGAATCCTCCGTGCGCACTGATGTTAACCACGGTGTTCCACAGGGTTCTGTGCTTGGACCAATTTCATTCACCCTTTATATGTGTGACCTCTGCGTTGTCTCTTGTGTTGAAGGAAAACTCTTTACGCCGCTCAGCTCTTGGTAACAGCAGGATTTATTAACATCTGCATTTATGACAAAAGGAGACACCATAGGTAACGTCATCTGCCGTGGACAACTGGCACATTTCAGTCTTTGTGATAATCCTCCGTCTTACTGAGTTTACACAAAATTGTATATAATAAATAAAATAATCCATTGATCATATAGTGGTTTTTACAAAATAAATCATTTAAACAACTGAAGTTTGCATAATATAAAAAATGATATTGCACAATAAAATACATTTTCAACTGGACTGTTACCAACTTTTTAGTATTATTTTCTTAATAACATGGAATGAACACTTAATTCATATAGAAAACACATATTAAACTTCACATAATACATACCTGTATTTATGACAAAAGGAGACACCATAGGTAACGTCATCTGCCGTGGACAACTGGCACATTTCAGTCTAGAAGGATAACGCCACGTTATAGTTAGCTGTCTATGCTAGCGGCATATCTACCACCCTAAAACATAGTGAAACAATTTGCAACTCGGAAGATATGTGCTAAATTCAGACCACAGACACATAATATCCACCCACATATCAATAGTGCAACATTTGATATTCATTCACATCGTTAACATTACTTTTGTCCACAGGATTTTACAGACACGTTACCTTTGTGATAATCCTCCGTCTTACTGAGGATTACCCACAATCCTTTGCCTTATTAATTGCGATTGCAATGCAGGTACATAATAGCGCCAGCAGACGGCGCTGTTCAACTTAGCAGAATTTATTAACTGCCTTATTCAACTATGTTACATATGCTCCCTCTAGGTAATATAATTAGAAAACATTCAATTAACTTTCATTGTTATGCTGATGACACTCAGTTATATATATCAATCAAGCCAGGTGAAACTGATCAGCTAGCTAAACTTAATGCATGCCTTAAAGACATAAAAACCTGGATGGTCCACAACTTCCTAATGTTAAACTCGGAAAAAACGGAAGTGATTGTGCTGGGACCCGAACACCTCCAAAACTCATTATCCAAAGACTTAATTAGCATCGATGGCATTACCCTGGCCTCCAATACCACCATAAGGAATCTCAGAGTTATCTTTGATCAGGATCTGTCATTTAACTCCCATATAAAACAAACTTCAAGGACTGCATTTTTTCACCTACGTAATATTACAAATATTAGACACATCCTGTCTCAAAAGGATGCAGAAAAATTAGTTCATGCTGTTGTTACTTCAAGGTTAGATTACTGTAATTCCTTACTGTCAGGCTGCTCCAATAAATCCCTTAAAACTCTTCAGTTAGTCCAAAATGCTGCGGCTCGTGTACTGACAAGAACCAAGAAAAGAGATCATATTTCTCCTGTTCTAGCTTCGCTGCACTGGCTCCCTGTAACATCCAGAATTGAGTTTAAAATCCTTCTTCTTACTTACAAAGCTCTAAATGGTCAGGCACCATCATATCTTAAAGACCTCATAATGCCATATTACCCTTCTAGAGCACTACGCTCCCAAAATTCTATGTTACTTGTGGTTCCTAAAGTCCTTAAAACTAGATTGGGAGCCAGAGCCTTCAGTTATCAAGCTCCTCTCTTGTGGAATCATCTCCCAGTCTCAGTTCGGGAGGCAGACACCCTCTCTTTATTCAAGAGTAAACTTAAAACTTTCCTCTTTGACAAAGCCTATAGTTAGGGCTGGCCGAGGCCTGCCTTGGACCAGCCCCTAGTTATGCTGCTATAGGCCCAATGTGTCGGGGGACACGATACACCGGGGCCCTCTTTCTCTCTGTCCCAGTAATACATGACACAAGCTTTTATTTTCCCAGAATACCCACACTTTTGGCCAGTCACCATCACTACTGGCCAATGGTGGCGCTTCATCACCTGCTGCTGCGCCCCCCCCCCCCCCCCCCCCCCCCCAGAATTCCTGCTCCTCTCTCCCTCTCTCTCTCCCTCTCTCTCTCTATTGCATCTTGAATATGAGTCAAAATGCATGTTTCCTGCTGAAAATGAGTTGAAATCACAGGAAAAGAGTCAAAATGATATTTGGGTCTTACAGTGTTAAAACATGACTGCTGGTGGCCAAAACAGCCTTATTTCGGCGAGAGAAGAACAATTTCAGCTAATCCTTGATACTAATGATGATGAATCAATAAATCACTACAGGGATTGAATATGAGTAAAAATGCATGTTTCCTGCTGAAAATGAGCTGAAATCACAAGAAAAGAGTCAAAATGATATTTGGGTCTTACAGTGTTAAAACATGACTGCTGGTGGCCAAAACAGCCTTATTTCGGCGAGAGAAGAACAATTTCATCCAATCTTGATACTAATGATGATGAATCAATAAATCACTACAGGGATTGAATATCAGTCAAAATGCATGTTTCCTGCTGAAAATGAGCTGAATTCACAAGAAAAGAGTGAAAATGATATTTGGATCTTACAGTGTTAAAAGATGACTGCTGGTGGCCAAAACAGCCTTATTTCGGCGACAGAAGAACAATTTCAGCCAATCTTGATACTAATGATGATGAATCAATAAATCACTACAGGCATTGAATATGAGTAAAAATGCATGTTTCCTGCTGAAAATGAGCTGAAATCACAAGAAAAGAGTGAAAATGATATTTGGATCTTACAGTGTTAAAAGATGACTGCTGGTGGCCAAAACAGCCTTATTTCGGCGAGAGAAGAACAATTTCAGCCAATCTTGATACTAATGATGATGAATCAATAAATCACTACAGGGATTGAATATGAGTAAAAATGCATGTTTCCTGCTGAAAATGAGCTGAAATCACAAGAAAAGAGTGAAAATGATATTTGGGTCTTGCAATGTTAAAACATGACTGCTGGTGGCCAAAACAGCCTTATTTCGGCGAGAGAAGAACAATTTCAGCCAATCTTGATACTAATGATGATGAATCAATAAATCACTACAGGGATTGAATATGAGTAAAAATGCATGTTTCCTGCTGAAAATGAGCTGAATTCACAAGAAAAGAGTGAAAATGATATTTGGATCTTACAGTGTTAAAAGATGACTGCTGGTGGCCAAAGCAGCCTTATTTCGGCGAGAGAAGAACAATTTCAGCCAATCTTGATACTAATGATGATGAATCAATAAATCACTACAGGGATTGAATATGAGTCAAAATGCATGTTTCGTGCTGAAAATGAGCTGAAATCACAAGAAAAGAGTCAAAATGATATTTGGGTCTTACAGTGTTAAAACATGACTGCTGGTGGCCAAAACAGCCTTATTTCGGCGAGAGAAGAACAATTTCAGCCAATCTTGATACTAATGATGATGAATCAATAAATCACTACAGGGATTGAATATTAGTCAAAATGCATGTTTCCTGCTGAAAATGAGCTGAATTCACAAGAAAAGAGTGAAAATGATATTTGGGTCTTACAGTGTTAAAACATGACTGCTGGTGGCCAAAACAGCCTTATTTCGGCGAGAGAAGAACAATTTCAGCGAATCCTTGATAGTAATGATGATGAATCAATAAATCACTACAGGGATTGAATATTAGTCAAAATGCATGTTTCCTGCTGAAAATGAGCTGAATTCACAAGAAAAGAGTGAAAATGATATTTGGATCTTACAGTGTTAAAAGATGACTGCTGGTGGCCAAAACAGCCTTATTTTGGCGAGAGAAGAACAATTTCAGCCAATCTTGATACTAATGATGATGAATCAATAAATCACTACAGGGATTGAATATTAGTCAAAATGCATGTTTCCTGCTGAAAATGAGCTGAATTCACAAGAAAAGAGTGAAAATGCATGTTTCCTGCTGAAAATGAGCTGAAATCACAAGAAAAGAGTCAAAATGATATTTGGGTCTTACAGTGTTAAAACATGACTGCTGGTGGCCAAAACAGCCTTATTTCGGCGAGAGAAGAACAATTTCAGCCAATCTTGATACTAATGATGATGAATCAATAAATCACTACAGGCATTGAATATGAGTAAAAATGCATGTTTCCTGCTGAAAATGAGCTGAAATCACAAGAAAAGAGTGAAAATGATATTTGGATCTTACAGTGTTAAAAGATGACTGCTGGTGGCCAAAACAGCCTTATTTCGGCGAGAGAAGAACAATTTCAGCCAATCTTGATACTAATGATGATGAATCAATAAATCACTACAGGGATTGAATATTAGTCAAAATGCATGTTTCCTGCTGAAAATGAGCTGAATTCACAAGAAAAGAGTGAAAATAATATTTGGATCTTACAGTGTTAAAAGATGACTGCTGGTGACCAAAACAGCCTTATTTCGGCGAGAGAAGAACAATTTCAGCCAATCTTGATACTAATGATGATGAATCAATAAATCACTACAGGGATTGAATATCAGTCAAAATGCATGTTTCCTGCTGAAAATGAGCTGAATTCACAAGAAAAGAGTGAAAATTATATTTGGATCTTACAGTGTTAAAAGATGACTGCTGGTGGCCAAAACAGCCTTATTTCGGCGAGAGAAGAACAATTTCAGCCAATCTTGATACTAATGATGATGAATCAATAAATCACTACAGGGATTGAATATGAGTAAAAATGCATGTTTCCTGCTGAAAATGAGCTGAAATCACAAGAAAAGAGTCAAAATGATATTTGGGTCTTACAGTGTTAAAACATGACTGCTGGTGGCCAAAACAGCCTTATTTCGGCGAGAGAAGAACAATTTCAGCCAATCTTGATACTAATGATGATGAATCAATAAATCACTACAGGGATTGAATATGAGTAAAAATGCATGTTTCCTGCTGAAAATGAGCTGAAATCACAAGAAAAGAGTGAAAATGATATTTGGGTCTTGCAATGTTAAAACATGACTGCTGGTGGCCAAAACAGCCTTATTTCGGCGAGAGAAGAACAATTTCAGCCAATCTTGATACTAATGATGATGAATCAATAAATCACTACAGGGATTGAATATCAGTCAAAATGCATGTTTCCTGCTGAAAATGAGCTGAATTCACAAGAAAAGAGTGAAAATGATATTTGGATCTTACAGTGTTAAAAGATGACTGCTGGTGGCCAAAGCAGCCATATTTCGGTGAGAGAAGAACAATTTCAGCCAATCTTGATACTAATGATGATGAATCAATAAATCACTACAGGGATTGAATATGAGTCAAAATGCATGTTTCCTGCTGAAAATGAGCTGAAATCACAAGAAAAGAGTCAAAATGATATTTGGGTCTTACAGTGTTAAAACATGACTGCTGGTGGCCAAAACAGCCTTATTTTGGCGAGAGAAGAACAATTTCAGCCAATCTTGATACTAATGATGATGAATCAATAAATCACTACAGGGATTGAATATCAGTCAAAATGCATGTTTCCTGCTGAAAATGAGCTGAATTCACAAGAAAAGAGTGAAAATGATATTTGGGTCTTACAGTGTTAAAACATGACTGCTGGTGGCCAAAACAGCCTTATTTCGGCGAGAGAAGAACAATTTCAGCGAATCCTTGATAGTAATGATGATGAATCAATAAATCACTACAGGGATTGAATATTAGTCAAAATGCATGTTTCCTGCTGAAAATGAGCTGAATTCACAAGAAAAGAGTGAAAATGATATTTGGATCTTACAGTGTTAAAAGATGACTGCTGGTGGCCAACACAGCCTTATTTTGGCGAGAGAAGAACAATTTCAGCCAATCTTGATACTAATGATGATGAATCAATAAATCACTACAGGGATTGAATATCAGTCAAAATGCATGTTTCCTGCTGAAAATGAGCTGAAATCACAAGAAAAGAGTGAAAATGATATTTGGGTCTTACAATGTTAAAACATGACTGCTGGTGGCCAAAACAGCCTTATTTCGGCGAGAAATGAACAATTTCAGCCAATCTTGATGCTAATGATGATGAATCAATAAATCACTACAGGGATTGAATATTAGTCAAAATGCATGTTTCCTGCTGAAAATGAGCTGAAATCACAAGAAAAGAGTGAAAATTATATTTGGGTTTTGCAATGTTAAAACATGATTGCTGGTGGCCAAAACAGCCTTATTTCGGCGAGAGAAGAACAATTTCAGCCAATCTTGATACTAATGATGATGAATCAATAAATCACTACAGGCATTGAATATGAGTAAAAATGCATGTTTCGTGCTGAAAATGAGCTGAAATCACAAGAAAAGAGTGAAAATGATATTTGGGTCTTACAGTGTTAAAACATGACTGCTGGTGGCCAAAACAGCCTTATTTCGGCGAGAGAAGAACAATTTCAGCCAATCTTGATACTAATGATGATGAATCAATAAATCACTACAGGGATTGAATATTAGTCAAAATGCATTTTTCCTGCTGAAAATGAGCTGAATTCACAGGAAAAGAGTGAAAATGATATTTGGGTCTTACAGTGTTAAAACATGACTGCTGGTGGCCAAAACAGCCTTATTTCGGCGAGAGAAGAACAATTTCAGCGAATCCTTGATAGTAATGATGATGAATCAATAAATCACTACAGGGATTGAATATTAGTCAAAATGCATGTTTCCTGCTGAAAATGAGCTGAATTCACAAGAAAAGACTGAAAATGATATTTGGATCTTACAGTGTTAAAAGATGACGGCTGGTGGCCAAAACAGCCTTATTTTGGCGAGAGAAGAACAATTTCAGCCAATCTTGATACTAATGATGATGAATCAATAAATCACTACAGGGATTGAATATTAGTCAAAATGCACGTTTCCTGCTGAAAATGAGCTGAATTCACAAGAAAAGAGTGAAAATGCATGTTTCCTGCTGAAAATGAGCTGAAATCACAAGAAAAGAGTCAAAATGATATTTGGGTCTTACAGTGTTAAAACATGACTGCTGGTGGCCAAAACAGCCTTATTTCGGCGAGAGAAGAACAATTTCAGCCAATCCTTGATACTAATGATGATGAATCAATAAATCACTACATGGATTGAATATGAGTCAAAATGCATGTTTCCTGCTGAAAATGAGCTGAAATCACAAGAAAAGAGTCAAAATGATATTTGGGTCTTACAGTGTTAAAACATGACTGCTGGTGGCCAAAACAGCCTTATTTCGGCGAGAGAAGAACAATTTCAGCCAATCTTGATACTAATGATGATGAATCAATAAATCACTACAGGCATTGAATATGAGTAAAAATGCATGTTTCCTGCTGAAAATGAGCTGAAATCACAAGAAAAGAGTGAAAATGATATTTGGATCTTACAGTGTTAAAAGATGACTGCTGGTGGCCAAAACAGCCTTATTTCGGCGAGAGAAGAACAATTTCAGCCAATCTTGATACTAATGATGATGAATCAATAAATCACTACAGGGATTGAATATTAGTCAAAATGCATGTTTCCTGCTGAAAATGAGCTGAATTCACAAGAAAAGAGTGAAAATAATATTTGGATCTTACAGTGTTAAAAGATGACTGCTGGTGGCCAAAACAGCCTTATTTCGGCGAGAGAAGAACAATTTCAGCCAATCTTGATACTAATGATGATGAATCAATAAATCACTACAGGGATTGAATATTAGTCAAAATGCATGTTTCCTGCTGAAAATGAGCTGAATTCACAAGAAAAGAGTGAAAATGATATTTGGATCTTACAGTGTTAAAAGATGACTGCTGGTGGCCAAAACAGCCTTATTTCGGCGAGAGAAGAACAATTTCAGCCAATCTTGATACTAATGATGATGAATCAATAAATCACTACAGGGATTGAATATGAGTAAAAATGCATGTTTCCTGCTGAAAATGAGCTGAAATCACAAGAAAAGAGTCAAAATGATATTTGGGTCTTACAGTGTTAAAACATGACTGCTGGTGGCCAAAACAGCCTTATTTCGGCGAGAGAAGAACAATTTCAGTCAATCCTTGATACTAATGATGATGAATCAATAAATCACTACAGGGATTGAATATGAGTGAAAATGCATGTTGCCTGCTGAAAATGAGTTGAAATCACAAGAAAAGAGTCAATATTATATTTGGGTCTTACAGTGTTCAAACATGACTGCTTGTGCGCAAAACAGCCTTATTTCAGCGAGAGAAGAACAATTTCAGCCAATCCTTGATACTAATTATGATGAATCAATAAATCACTACAGGGATTGAATATGAGTGAAAATGCATGTTTCCTGCTGAAAATGAGCTGAAATCACAAGAAAAGAGTAAAAATGATACTTGGGTCTTACAGTGTTAAAACATAACTGCTGGTGGCCAAAACAGCCTTATTTCGGCGAGAGAAGAACAATTTCAGCCAATCCTTGATACTAATGATGATGAATAAATAAATCACTACAGGGATTGAATATGAGTGAAAATGCATGTTGCCTGCTGAAAATGAGTTGAAATCACAAGAAAAGAGTCAATATTATATTTGGGTCTTACAGTGTTCAAACATGACTGCTGGTGGCCAAAACAGCCTTATTTCGGCGAGAGAAGAACAATTTCAGTCAATCCTTGATACTAATGATGATGAATCAATAAATCACTACAGGGATTGAATATGAGTGAAAATGCATGTTGCCTGCTGAAAATGAGTTGAAATCACAAGAAAAGAGTCAATATTATATTTGGGTCTTACAGTGTTCAAACATGACTGCTTGTGCGCAAAACAGCCTTATTTCAGCGAGAGAAGAACAATTTCAGCCAATCCTTGATACTAATTATGATGAATCAATAAATCACTACAGGGATTGAATATGAGTGAAAATGCATGTTTCCTGCTGAAAATGAGCTGAAATCACAAGAAAAGAGTAAAAATTATACTTTGGTCTTACAGTGTTCAAACATGACTGCTGGTGGCCAAAACAGCCTTATTTCGGCGAGAGAAGAACAATTTCATCCAATCCTTGATACTAATGATGATGAATCAATAAATCACTACATGGATTGAATATGAGTGAAAATGCATGTTGCCTGCTGAAAATGAGTTGAAATCACAAGAAAAGAGTCAATATTATATTTGGGTCTTACAGTGTTCAAACATGACTGCTGGTGGCCAAAACAGCCTTATTTTGGCGAGAGAAGTACAATTTCAGCCAATCCTTGATACTAATGATGATGAATCAATAAATCACTACAGGGATTGAATATGAGTGAAAATGCATGTTGCCTGCTGAAAATGAGTTGAAATCACAAGAAAAGAGTCAATATTATATTTGGGTCTTACAGTGTTCAAACATGACTGCTTGTGCGCAAAACAGCCTTATTTCAGCCAGAGAAGAACAATTTCATCCAATCCTTGATACTAATGATGATGAATCAATAAATCACTACAGGGATTGAATATGAGTGAAAATGCATGTTTCCTGCTGAAAATGAGCTGAAATCACAAGAAAAGAGTAAAAATGATACTTGGGTCTTACAGTGTTAAAACATAACTGCTGGTGGCCAAAACAGCCTTATTTCGCCGAGAGAAGAACAATTTCAGCCAATCCTTGATACTATGAATCAATAAATCACTACAGGGATTGAATATGAGTGAAAATGCATGTTGCCTGCTGAAAATGAGTTGAAATCACAAGAAAAGAGTAAAAATGATACTTGGGTCTTACAGTGTTAAAACATGACTGCTGGTGGCCAAAACAGCCTTATTTCGCCGAGAGAAGAACAATTTCATCCAATCCTTGATACTAATGATGATGAATCAATAAATCACTACATGGATTGAATATGAGTGAAAATGCATGTTGCCTGCTGAAAATGAGTTGAAATCACAAGAAAAGAGTCAATATTATATTTGGGTCTTACAGTGTTCAAACATGACTGCTGGTGGCCAAAACAGCCTTATTTTGGCGAGAGAAGTACAATTTCAGTCAATCCTTGATACTAATGATGATGAATCAATAAATCACTACAGGGATTGAATATGAGTGAAAATGCATGTTGCCTGCTGAAAATGAGTTGAAATCACAAGAAAAGAGTCAATATTATATTTGGGTCTTACAGTGTTCAAACATGACTGCTTGTGCGCAAAACAGCCTTATTTCAGCGAGAGAAGAACAATTTCAGCCAATCCTTGATACTAATTATGATGAATCAATAAATCACTACAGGGATTGAATATGAGTGAAAATGCATGTTTCCTGCTGAAAATGAGCTGAAATCACAAGAAAAGAGTAAAAATTATACTTTGGTCTTACAGTGTTCAAACATGACTGCTGGTGGCCAAAACAGCCTTATTTCGGCGAGAGAAGAACAATTTCATCCAATCCTTGATACTAATGATGATGAATCAATAAATCACTACAGGGATTGAATATGAGTGAAAATGCATGTTGCCTGCTGAAAATGAGTTGAAATCACAAGAAAAGAGTCAATATTATATTTGGGTCTTACAGTGTTCAAACATGACTGCTGGTTGCCAAAACAGCCTTTTTTCGCCGAGAGAAGAACAATTTCAGCCAATCCTTGATACTAATGATGATGAATCAATAAATCACTACAGAGATTGAATATGAGTGAAAATGCATGTTGCCTACTTAAAATGAGTTGAAATCACAAGAAAAGAGTCAATATTATATTTGGGTCTTACAGTGTTCAAACATGACTGCTTGTGCGCAAAACAGCCTTATTTCAGCGAGAGAAGAACAATTTCAGCCAATCCTTGATACTAATTATGATGAATCAATAAATCACTACAGGGATTGAATATGAGTGAAAATGCATGTTGCCTGCTGAAAATGAGTTGAAATCACAAGAAAAGAGTCAATATTATATTTGGGTCTTACAGTGTTCAAACATGACTGCTTGTGCGCAAAACAGCCTTATTTCAGCGAGAGAAGAACAATTTCAGCCAATCCTTGATACTAATTATGATGAATCAATAAATCACTACAGGGATTGAATATGAGTGAAAATGCATGTTTCCTGCTGAAAATGAGCTGAAATCACAAGAAAAGAGTAAAAATGATACTTGGGTCTTACAGTGTTAAAACATAACTGCTGGTGGCCAAAACAGCCTTATTTCGGCGAGAGAAGAACAATTTCAGCCAATCCTTGATACTAATGATGATGAATAAATAAATCACTACAGGGATTGAATATGAGTGAAAATGCATGTTGCCTGCTGAAAATGAGTTGAAATCACAAGAAAAGAGTCAATATTATATTTGGGTCTTACAGTGTTCAAACATGACTGCTGGTGGCCAAAACAGCCTTATTTCGGCGAGAGAAGAACAATTTCAGTCAATCCTTGATACTAATGATGATGAATCAATAAATCACTACAGGGATTGAATATGAGTGAAAATGCATGTTGCCTGCTGAAAATGAGTTGAAATCACAAGAAAAGAGTCAATATTATATTTGGGTCTTACAGTGTTCAAACATGACTGCTTGTGCGCAAAACAGCCTTATTTCAGCGAGAGAAGAACAATTTCAGCCAATCCTTGATACTAATTATGATGAATCAATAAATCACTACAGGGATTGAATATGAGTGAAAATGCATGTTTCCTGCTGAAAATGAGCTGAAATCACAAGAAAAGAGTAAAAATTATACTTTGGTCTTACAGTGTTCAAACATGACTGCTGGTGGCCAAAACAGCCTTATTTCGGCGAGAGAAGAACAATTTCATCCAATCCTTGATACTAATGATGATGAATCAATAAATCACTACATGGATTGAATATGAGTGAAAATGCATGTTGCCTGCTGAAAATGAGTTGAAATCACAAGAAAAGAGTCAATATTATATTTGGGTCTTACAGTGTTCAAACATGACTGCTGGTGGCCAAAACAGCCTTATTTTGGCGAGAGAAGTACAATTTCAGTCAATCCTTGATACTAATGATGATGAATCAATAAATCACTACAGGGATTGAATATGAGTGAAAATGCATGTTGCCTGCTGAAAATGAGTTGAAATCACAAGAAAAGAGTCAATATTATATTTGGGTCTTACAGTGTTCAAACATGACTGCTTGTGCGCAAAACAGCCTTATTTCAGCCAGAGAAGAACAATTTCATCCAATCCTTGATACTAATGATGATGAATCAATAAATCACTACAGGGATTGAATATGAGTGAAAATGCATGTTTCCTGCTGAAAATGAGCTGAAATCACAAGAAAAGAGTAAAAATGATACTTGGGTCTTACAGTGTTAAAACATAACTGCTGGTGGCCAAAACAGCCTTATTTCGCCGAGAGAAGAACAATTTCAGCCAATCCTTGATACTATGAATCAATAAATCACTACAGGGATTGAATATGAGTGAAAATGCATGTTGCCTGCTGAAAATGAGTTGAAATCACAAGAAAAGAGTAAAAATGATACTTGGGTCTTACAGTGTTAAAACATGACTGCTGGTGGCCAAAACAGCCTTATTTCGCCGAGAGAAGAACAATTTCAGCCAATCCTTGATACTAATGATGATGAATCAATAAATCACTACAGGGATTGAATATGAGTGAAAATGCATGTTGCCTGCTGAAAATGAGTTGAAATCACAAGAAAAGAGTCAATATTATATTTGGGTCTTACAGTGTTCAAACATGACTGCTTGTGCGCAAAACAGCCTTATTTCAGCGAGAGAAGAACAATTTCAGCCAATCCTTGATACTAATTATGATGAATCAATAAATCACTACAGGGATTGAATATGAGTGAAAATGCATGTTTCCTGCTGAAAATGAGCTGAAATCACAAGAAAAGAGTAAAAATGATACTTGGGTCTTACAGTGTTAAAACATAACTGCTGGTGGCCAAAACAGCCTTATTTCGGCGAGAGAAGAACAATTTCAGCCAATCCTTGATACTAATGATGATGAATAAATAAATCACTACAGGGATTGAATATGAGTGAAAATGCATGTTGCCTGCTGAAAATGAGTTGAAATCACAAGAAAAGAGTCAATATTATATTTGGGTCTTACAGTGTTCAAACATGACTGCTGGTGGCCAAAACAGCCTTATTTCGGCGAGAGAAGAACAATTTCAGTCAATCCTTGATACTAATGATGATGAATCAATAAATCACTACAGGGATTGAATATGAGTGAAAATGCATGTTGCCTGCTGAAAATGAGTTGAAATCACAAGAAAAGAGTCAATATTATATTTGGGTCTTACAGTGTTCAAACATGACTGCTTGTGCGCAAAACAGCCTTATTTCAGCGAGAGAAGAACAATTTCAGCCAATCCTTGATACTAATTATGATGAATCAATAAATCACTACAGGGATTGAATATGAGTGAAAATGCATGTTTCCTGCTGAAAATGAGCTGAAATCACAAGAAAAGAGTAAAAATTATACTTTGGTCTTACAGTGTTCAAACATGACTGCTGGTGGCCAAAACAGCCTTATTTCGGCGAGAGAAGAACAATTTCATCCAATCCTTGATACTAATGATGATGAATCAATAAATCACTACATGGATTGAATATGAGTGAAAATACATGTTGCCTGCTGAAAATGAGTTGAAATCACAAGAAAAGAGTCAATATTATATTTGGGTCTTACAGTGTTCAAACATGACTGCTGGTGGCCAAAACAGCCTTATTTTGGCGAGAGAAGTACAATTTCAGTCAATCCTTGATACTAATGATGATGAATCAATAAATCACTACAGGGATTGAATATGAGTGAAAATGCATGTTGCCTGCTGAAAATGAGTTGAAATCACAAGAAAAGAGTCAATATTATATTTGGGTCTTACAGTGTTCAAACATGACTGCTTGTGCGCAAAACAGCCTTATTTCAGCCAGAGAAGAACAATTTCATCCAATCCTTGATACTAATGATGATGAATCAATAAATCACTACAGGGATTGAATATGAGTGAAAATGCATGTTTCCTGCTGAAAATGAGCTGAAATCACAAGAAAAGAGTAAAAATGATACTTGGGTCTTACAGTGTTAAAACATAACTGCTGGTGGCCAAAACAGCCTTATTTCGCCGAGAGAAGAACAATTTCAGCCAATCCTTGATACTATGAATCAATAAATCACTACAGGGATTGAATATGAGTGAAAATGCATGTTGCCTGCTGAAAATGAGTTGAAATCACAAGAAAAGAGTAAAAATGATACTTGGGTCTTACAGTGTTAAAACATGACTGCTGGTGGCCAAAACAGCCTTATTTCGCCGAGAGAAGAACAATTTCAGCCAATCCTTGATACTAATGATGATGAATCAATAAATCACTACAGGGATTGAATATGAGTGAAAATGCATGTTTCCTGCTGAAAATGAGCTGAAATCACAAGAAAAGAGTAAAAATGATACTTGGGTCTTACAGTGTTAAAACATAACTGCTGGTGGCCAAAACAGCCTTATTTCGGCGAGAGAAGAACAATTTCAGCCAATCCTTGATACTAATGATGATGAATAAATAAATCACTACAGGGATTGAATATGAGTGAAAATGCATGTTGCCTGCTGAAAATGAGTTGAAATCACAAGAAAAGAGTCAATATTATATTTGGGTCTTACAGTGTTCAAACATGACTGCTGGTGGCCAAACAGCCTTATTTCGGCGAGAGAAGAACAATTTCAGTCAATCCTTGATACTAATGATGATGAATCAATAAATCACTACAGGGATTGAATATGAGTGAAAATGCATGTTGCCTGCTGAAAATGAGTTGAAATCACAAGAAAAGAGTCAATATTATATTTGGGTCTTACAGTGTTCAAACATGACTGCTTGTGCGCAAAACAGCCTTATTTCAGCGAGAGAAGAACAATTTCAGCCAATCCTTGATACTAATTATGATGAATCAATAAATCACTACAGGGATTGAATATGAGTGAAAATGCATGTTTCCTGCTGAAAATGAGCTGAAATCACAAGAAAAGAGTAAAAATTATACTTTGGTCTTACAGTGTTCAAACATGACTGCTGGTGGCCAAAACAGCCTTATTTTGGCGAGAGAAGAACAATTTCATCCAATCCTTGATACTAATGATGATGAATCAATAAATCACTACAGGGATTGAATATGAGTGAAAATGCATGTTGCCTGCTGAAAATGAGTTGAAATCACAAGAAAAGAGTCAATATTATATTTGGGTCTTACAGTGTTCAAACATGACTGCTGGTTGCCAAAACAGCCTTTTTTCGCCGAGAGAAGAACAATTTCAGCCAATCCTTGATACTAATGATGATGAATCAATAAATCACTACAGAGATTGAATATGAGTGAAAATGCATGTTGCCTACTTAAAATGAGTTGAAATCACAAGAAAAGAGTCAATATTATATTTGGGTCTTACAGTGTTCAAACATGACTGCTTGTGCGCAAAACAGCCTTATTTCAGCGAGAGAAGAACAATTTCAGCCAATCCTTGATACTAATTATGATGAATCAATAAATCACTACAGGGATTGAATATGAGTGAAAATGCATGTTTCCTGCTGAAAATGAGCTGAAATCACAAGAAAAGAGTAAAAATGATACTTGGGTCTTACAGTGTTAAAACATAACTGCTGGTGGCCAAAACAGCCTTATTTCGGCGAGAGAAGAACAATTTCAGCCAATCCTTGATACTAATGATGATGAATAAATAAATCACTACAGGGATTGAATATGAGTGAAAATGCATGTTGCCTGCTGAAAATGAGTTGAAATCACAAGAAAAGAGTCAATATTATATTTGGGTCTTACATTGTTCAAACATGACTGCTGGTGGCCAAAACAGCCTTATTTCGGCGAGAGAAGAACAATTTCAGTCAATCCTTGATACTAATGATGATGAATCAATAAATCACTACAGGGATTGAATATGAGTGAAAATGCATGTTGCCTGCTGAAAATGAGTTGAAATCACAAGAAAAGAGTCAATATTATATTTGGGTCTTACAGTGTTCAAACATGACTGCTTGTGCGCAAAACAGCCTTATTTCAGCGAGAGAAGAACAATTTCAACCAATCCTTGATACTAATTATGATGAATCAATAAATCACTACAGGGATTGAATATGAGTGAAAATGCATGTTTCCTGCTGAAAATGAGCTGAAATCACAAGAAAAGAGTAAAAATTATACTTTGGTCTTACAGTGTTCAAACATGACTGCTGGTGGCCAAAACAGCCTTATTTCGGCGAGAGAAGAACAATTTCATCCAATCCTTGATACTAATGATGATGAATCAATAAATCACTACAGGGATTGAATATGAGTGAAAATGCATGTTGCCTGCTGAAAATGAGTTGAAATCACAAGAAAAGAGTCAATATTATATTTGGGTCTTACAGTGTTCAAACATGACTGCTGGTGGCCAAAACAGCCTTATTTCGGCGAGAGAAGAACAATTTCAGTCAATCCTTGATACTAATGATGATGAATCAATAAATCACTACAGGGATTGAATATGAGTGAAAATGCATGTTGCCTGCTGAAAATGAGTTGAAATCACAAGAAAAGAGTCAATATTATATTTGGGTCTTACAGTGTTCAAACATGACTGCTTGTGCGCAAAACAGCCTTATTTCAGCGAGAGAAGAACAATTTCATCCAATCCTTGATACTAATGATGATGAATCAATAAATCACTACAGGGATTGAATATGAGTGAAAATGCATGTTTCCTGCTGAAAATGAGCTGAAATCACAAGAAAAGAGTAAAAATGATACTTGGGTCTTACAGTGTTAAAACATAACTGCTGGTGGCCAAAACAGCCTTATTTCGCCGAGAGAAGAACAATTTCAGCCAATCCTTGATACTATGAATCAAAAAATCACTACAGGGATTGAATATGAGTGAAAATGCATGTTGCCTGCTGAAAATGAGTTGAAATCACAAGAAAAGAGTAAAAATGATACTTGGGTCTTACAGTGTTAAAACATGACTGCTGGTGGCCAAAACAGCCTTATTTCGCCGAGAGAAGAACAATTTCAGCCAATCCTTGATACTAATGATGATGAATCAATAAATCACTACAGGGATTGAATATGAGTGAAAATGCATGTTTCCTGCTGAAAATGAGCTGAAATCACAAGAAAAGAGTAAAAATGATACTTGGGTCTTACAGTGTTAAAACATAACTGCTGGTGGCCAAAACAGCCTTATTTCGGCGAGAGAAGAACAATTTCAGCCAATCCTTGATACTAATGATGATGAATAAATAAATCACTACAGGGATTGAATATGAGTGAAAATGCATGTTGCCTGCTGAAAATGAGTTGAAATCACAAGAAAAGAGTCAATATTATATTTGGGTCTTACAGTGTTCAAACATGACTGCTGGTGGCCAAAACAGCCTTATTTCGGCGAGAGAAGAACAATTTCAGTCAATCCTTGATACTAATGATGATGAATCAATAAATCACTACAGGGATTGAATATGAGTGAAAATGCATGTTGCCTGCTGAAAATGAGTTGAAATCACAAGAAAAGAGTCAATATTATATTTGGGTCTTACAGTGTTCAAACATGACTGCTTGTGCGCAAAACAGCCTTATTTCAGCGAGAGAAGAACAATTTCAGCCAATCCTTGATACTAATGATGATGAATCAATAAATCACTACAGGGATTGAATATGAGTGAAAATGCATGTTTCCTGCTGAAAATGAGCTGAAATCACAAGAAAAGAGTAAAAATGATACTTGGGTCTTACAGTGTTAAAACATAACTGCTGGTGGCCAAAACAGCCTTATTTCGCCGAGAGAAGAACAATTTCAGCCAATCCTTGATACTATGAATCAATAAATCACTACAGGGATTGAATATGAGTGAAAATGCATGTTGCCTGCTGAAAATGAGTTGAAATCACAAGAAAAGAGTAAAAATGATACTTGGGTCTTACAGTGTTAAAACATGACTGCTGGTGGCCAAAACAGCCTTATTTCGCCGAGAGAAGAACAATTTCAGCCAATCCTTGATACTAATGATGATGAATCAATAAATCACTACAGGGATTGAATATGAGTGAAAATGCATGTTTCCTGCTGAAAATGAGCTGAAATCACAAGAAAAGAGTAAAAATGATACTTGGGTCTTACAGTGTTAAAACATAACTGCTGGTGGCCAAAACAGCCTTATTTCGGCGAGAGAAGAACAATTTCAGCCAATCCTTGATACTAATGATGATGAATAAATAAATCACTACAGGGATTGAATATGAGTGAAAATGCATGTTGCCTGCTGAAAATGAGTTGAAATCACAAGAAAAGAGTCAATATTATATTTGGGTCTTACAGTGTTCAAACATGACTGCTGGTGGCCAAAACAGCCTTATTTCGGCGAGAGAAGAACAATTTCAGTCAATCCTTGATACTAATGATGATGAATCAATAAATCACTACAGGGATTGAATATGAGTGAAAATGCATGTTGCCTGCTGAAAATGAGTTGAAATCACAAGAAAAGAGTCAATATTATATTTGGGTCTTACAGTGTTCAAACATGACTGCTTGTGCGCAAAACAGCCTTATTTCAGCGAGAGAAGAACAATTTCAGCCAATCCTTGATACTAATTATGATGAATCAATAAATCACTACAGGGATTGAATATGAGTGAAAATGCATGTTTCCTGCTGAAAATGAGCTGAAATCACAAGAAAAGAGTAAAAATTATACTTTGGTCTTACAGTGTTCAAACATGACTGCTGGTGGCCAAAACAGCCTTATTTCGGCGAGAGAAGAACAATTTCATCCAATCCTTGATACTAATGATGATGAATCAATAAATCACTACAGGGATTGAATATGAGTGAAAATGCATGTTGCCTGCTGAAAATGAGTTGAAATCACAAGAAAAGAGTCAATATTATATTTGGGTCTTACAGTGTTCAAACATGACTGCTGGTGGCCAAAACAGCCTTATTTCGGCGAGAGAAGAACAATTTCAGTCAATCCTTGATACTAATGATGATGAATCAATAAATCACTACAGGGAATGAATATGAGTGAAAATGCATGTTGCCTGCTGAAAATGAGTTGAAATCACAAGAAAAGAGTCAATATTATATTTGGGTCTTACAGTGTTCAAACATGACTGCTTGTGCGCAAAACAGCCTTATTTCAGCGAGAGAAGAACAATTTCATCCAATCCTTGATACTAATGATGATGAATCAATAAATCACTACAGGGATTGAATATGAGTGAAAATGCATGTTTCCTGCTGAAAATGAGCTGAAATCACAAGAAAAGAGTAAAAATGATACTTGGGTCTTACAGTGTTAAAACATAACTGCTGGTGGCCAAAACAGCCTTATTTCGCCGAGAGAAGAACAATTTCAGCCAATCCTTGATACTATGAATCAATAAATCACTACAGGGATTGAATATGAGTGAAAATGCATGTTGCCTGCTGAAAATGAGTTGAAATCACAAGAAAAGAGTAAAAATGATACTTGGGTCTTACAGTGTTAAAACATGACTGCTGGTGGCCAAAACAGCCTTATTTCGCCGAGAGAAGAACAATTTCAGCCAATCCTTGATACTAATGATGATGAATCAATAAATCACTACAGGGATTGAATATGAGTGAAAATGCATGTTTCCTGCTGAAAATGAGCTGAAATCACAAGAAAAGAGTAAAAATGATACTTGGGTCTTACAGTGTTCAAACATGACTGCTGGTGGCCAAAACAGCCTTATTTCGGCGAGAGAAGAACAATTTCAGTCAATCCTTGATACTAATGATGATGAATCAATAAATCACTACAGGGATTGAATATGAGTGAAAATGCATGTTGCCTGCTGAAAATGAGTTGAAATCACAAGAAAAGAGTCAATATTATATTTGGGTCTTACAGTGTTCAAACATGACTGCTTGTGCGCAAAACAGCCTTATTTCAGCGAGAGAAGAACAATTTCAGCCAATCCTTGATACTAATTATGATGAATCAATAAATCACTACAGGGATTGAATATGAGTGAAAATGCATGTTTCCTGCTGAAAATGAGCTGAAATCACAAGAAAAGAGTAAAAATGATACTTGGGTCTTACAGTGTTAAAACATAACTGCTGGTGGCCAAAACAGCCTTATTTCGGCGAGAGAAGAACAATTTCAGCCAATCCTTGATACTAATGATGATGAATAAATAAATCACTACAGGGATTGAATATGAGTGAAAATGCATGTTGCCTGCTGAAAATGAGTTGAAATCACAAGAAAAGAGTCAATATTATATTTGGGTCTTACAGTGTTCAAACATGACTGCTGGTGGCCAAAACAGCCTTATTTCGGCGAGAGAAGAACAATTTCAGTCAATCCTTGATACTAATGATGATGAATCAATAAATCACTACAGGGATTGAATATGAGTGAAAATGCATGTTGCCTGCTGAAAATGAGTTGAAATCACAAGAAAAGAGTCAATATTATATTTGGGTCTTACAGTGTTCAAACATGACTGCTTGTGCGCAAAACAGCCTTATTTCAGCGAGAGAAGAACAATTTCAGCCAATCCTTGATACTAATTATGATGAATCAATAAATCACTACAGGGATTGAATATGAGTGAAAATGCATGTTTCCTGCTGAAAATGAGCTGAAATCACAAGAAAAGAGTAAAAATTATACTTTGGTCTTACAGTGTTCAAACATGACTGCTGGTGGCCAAAACAGCCTTATTTCGGCGAGAGAAGAACAATTTCATCCAATCCTTGATACTAATGATGATGAATCAATAAATCACTACATGGATTGAATATGAGTGAAAATGCATGTTGCCTGCTGAAAATGAGTTGAAATCACAAGAAAAGAGTCAATATTATATTTGGGTCTTACAGTGTTCAAACATGACTGCTGGTGGCCAAAACAGCCTTATTTCAGCGAGAGAAGAACAATTTCTGAAGAAAAGAGTCAATATTATATTTGGGTCTTACAGTGTTCAAACATGACTGCTTGTGCGCAAAACAGCCTTATTTCAGCGAGAGAAGAACAATTTCATCCAATCCTTGATACTAATGATGATGAATCAATAAATCACTACAGGGATTGAATATGAGTGAAAATGCATGTTTCCTGCTGAAAATGAGCTGAAATCACAAGAAAAGAGTAAAAATGATACTTGGGTCTTACAGTGTTAAAACATAACTGCTGGTGGCCAAAACAGCCTTATTTCGCCGAGAGAAGAACAATTTCAGCCAATCCTTGATACTATGAATCAATAAATCACTACAGGGATTGAATATGAGTGAAAATGCATGTTGCCTGCTGAAAATGAGTTGAAATCACAAGAAAAGAGTAAAAATGATACTTGGGTCTTACAGTGTTAAAACATGACTGCTGGTGGCCAAAACAGCCTTATTTCGCCGAGAGAAGAACAATTTCAGCCAATCCTTGATACTAATGATGATGAATCAATAAATCACTACAGGGATTGAATATGAGTGAAAATGCATGTTTCCTGCTGAAAATGAGCTGAAATCACAAGAAAAGAGTAAAAATGATACTTGGGTCTTACAGTGTTCAAACATGACTGCTGGTGGCCAAAACAGCCTTATTTCGGCGAGAGAAGAACAATTTCAGTCAATCCTTGATACTAATGATGATGAATCAATAAATCACTACAGGGATTGAATATGAGTGAAAATGCATGTTGCCTGCTGAAAATGAGTTGAAATCACAAGAAAAGAGTCAATATTATATTTGGGTCTTACAGTGTTCAAACATGACTGCTTGTGCGCAAAACAGCCTTATTTCAGCGAGAGAAGAACAATTTCAGCCAATCCTTGATACTAATGATGATGAATCAATAAATCACTACAGGGATTGAATATGAGTGAAAATGCATGTTGCCTGCTGAAAATGAGTTGAAATCACAAGAAAAGAGTCAATATTATATTTGGGTCTTACAGTGTTCAAACATGACTGCTTGTGCGCAAAACAGCCTTATTTCAGCGAGAGAAGAACAATTTCAGCCAATCCTTGATACTAATTATGATGAATCAATAAATCACTACAGGGATTGAATATGAGTGAAAATGCATGTTTCCTGCTGAAAATGAGCTGAAATCACAAGAAAAGAGTAAAAATTATACTTTGGTCTTACAGTGTTCAAACATGACTGCTGGTGGCCAAAACAGCCTTATTTCGGCGAGAGAAGAACAATTTCATCCAATCCTTGATACTAATGATGATGAATCAATAAATCACTACATGGATTGAATATGAGTGAAAATGCATGTTGCCTGCTGAAAATGAGTTGAAATCACAAGAAAAGAGTCAATATTATATTTGGGTCTTACAGTGTTCAAACATGACTGCTGGTGGCCAAAACAGCCTTATTTCGGCGAGAGAAGTACAATTTCAGTCAATCCTTGATACTAATGATGATGAATCAATAAATCACTACAGGGATTGAATATGAGTGAAAATTCATGTTGCCTGCTGAAAATGAGTTGAAATCACAAGAAAAGAGTCAATATTATATTTGGGTCTTACAGTGTTCAAACATGACTGCTTGTGCGCAAAACAGCCTTATTTCAGCCAGAGAAGAACAATTTCATCCAATCCTTGATACTAATGATGATGAATCAATAAATCACTACAGGGATTGAATATGAGTGAAAATGCATGTTTCCTGCTGAAAATGAGCTGAAATCACAAGAAAAGAGTAAAAATGATACTTGGGTCTTACAGTGTTAAAACATAACTGCTGGTGGCCAAAACAGCCTTATTTCGCCGAGAGAAGAACAATTTCAGCCAATCCTTGATACTATGAATCAATAAATCACTACAGGGATTGAATATGAGTGAAAATGCATGTTGCCTGCTGAAAATGAGTTGAAATCACAAGAAAAGAGTAAAAATGATACTTGGGTCTTACAGTGTTAAAACATGACTGCTGGTGGCCAAAACAGCCTTATTTCGCCGAGAGAAGAACAATTTCAGCCAATCCTTGATACTAATGATGATGAATCAATAAATCACTACAGGGATTGAATATGAGTGAAAATGCATGTTTCCTGCTGAAAATGAGCTGAAATCACAAGAAAAGAGTAAAAATGATACTTGGGTCTTACAGTGTTAAAACATAACTGCTGGTGGCCAAAACAGCCTTATTTCGGCGAGAGAAGAACAATTTCAGCCAATCCTTGATACTAATGATGATGAATAAATAAATCACTACAGGGATTGAATATGAGTGAAAATGCATGTTGCCTGCTGAAAATGAGTTGAAATCACAAGAAAAGAGTCAATATTACTTTTGGGTCTTACAGTGTTCAAACATGACTGCTGGTGGCCAAAACAGCCTTATTTCGGCGAGAGAAGAACAATTTCAGTCAATCCTTGATACTAATGATGATGAATCAATAAATCACTACAGGGATTGAATATGAGTGAAAATGCATGTTGCCTGCTGAAAATGAGTTGAAATCACAAGAAAAGAGTCAATATTATATTTGGGTCTTACAGTGTTCAAACATGACTGCTTGTGCGCAAAACAGCCTTATTTCAGCGAGAGAAGAACAATTTCAGCCAATCCTTGATACTAATTATGATGAATCAATAAATCACTACAGGGATTGAATATGAGTGAAAATGCATGTTTCCTGCTGAAAATGAGCTGAAATCACAAGAAAAGAGTAAAAATTATACTTTGGTCTTACAGTGTTCAAACATGACTGCTGGTGGCCAAAACAGCCTTATTTCGGCGAGAGAAGAACAATTTCAGTCAATCCTTGATACTAATGATGATGAATCAATAAATCACTACAGGGATTGAATATGAGTGAAAATGCATGTTGCCTGCTGAAAATGAGTTGAAATCACAAGAAAAGAGTCAATATTATATTTGGGTCTTACAGTGTTCAAACATGACTGCTTGTGCGCAAAACAGCCTTATTTCAGCGAGAGAAGAACAATTTCAGCCAATCCTTGATACTAATTATGATGAATCAATAAATCACTACAGGGATTGAATATGAGTGAAAATGCATGTTTCCTGCTGAAAATGAGCTGAAATCACAAGAAAAGAGTAAAAATTATACTTTGGTCTTACAGTGTTCAAACATGACTGCTGGTGGCCAAAACAGCCTTATTTCGGCGAGAGAAGAACAATTTCATCCAATCCTTGATACTAATGATGATGAATCAATAAATCACTACATGGATTGAATATGAGTGAAAATGCATGTTGCCTGCTGAAAATGAGTTGAAATCACAAGAAAAGAGTCAATATTATATTTGGGTCTTACAGTGTTCAAACATGACTGCTGGTGGCCAAAACAGCCTTATTTCGGCGAGAGAAGTACAATTTCAGTCAATCCTTGATACTAATGATGATGAATCAATAAATCACTACAGGGATTGAATATGAGTGAAAATGCATGTTGCCTGCTGAAAATGAGTTGAAATCACAAGAAAAGAGTCAATATTATATTTGGGTCTTACAGTGTTCAAACATGACTGCTTGTGCGCAAAACAGCCTTATTTCAGCCAGAGAAGAACAATTTCATCCAATCCTTGATACTAATGATGATGAATCAATAAATCACTACAGGGATTGAATATGAGTGAAAATGCATGTTTCCTGCAGAAAATGAGCTGAAATCACAAGAAAAGAGTAAAAATGATACTTGGGTCTTACAGTGTTAAAACATAACTGCTGGTGGCCAAAACAGCCTTATTTCGCCGAGAGAAGAACAATTTCAGCCAATCCTTGATACTATGAATCAATAAATCACTACAGGGATTGAATATGAGTGAAAATGCATGTTGCCTGCTGAAAATGAGTTGAAATCACAAGAAAAGAGTAAAAATGATACTTGGGTCTTACAGTGTTAAAACATGACTGCTGGTGGCCAAAACAGCCTTATTTCGCCGAGAGAAGAACAATTTCAGCCAATCCTTGATACTAATGATGATGAATCAATAAATCACTACAGGGATTGAATATGAGTGAAAATGCATGTTTCCTGCTGAAAATGAGCTGAAATCACAAGAAAAGAGTAAAAATGATACTTGGGTCTTACAGTGTTAAAACATAACTGCTGGTGGCCAAAACAGCCTTATTTCGGCGAGAGAAGAACAATTTCAGCCAATCCTTGATACTAATGATGATGAATAAATAAATCACTACAGGGATTGAATATGAGTGAAAATGCATGTTGCCTGCTGAAAATGAGTTGAAATCACAAGAAAAGAGTCAATATTATATTTGGGTCTTACAGTGTTCAAACATGACTGCTGGTGGCCAAAACAGCCTTATTTCGGCGAGAGAAGAACAATTTCAGTCAATCCTTGATACTAATGATGATGAATCAATAAATCACTACAGGGATTGAATATGAGTGAAAATGCATGTTGCCTGCTGAAAATGAGTTGAAATCACAAGAAAAGAGTCAATATTATATTTGGGTCTTACAGTGTTCAAACATGACTGCTTGTGCGCAAAACAGCCTTATTTCAGCGAGAGAAGAACAATTTCAGCCAATCCTTGATACTAATTATGATGAATCAATAAATCACTACAGGGATTGAATATGAGTGAAAATGCATGTTTCCTGCTGAAAATGAGCTGAAATCACAAGAAAAGAGTAAAAATTATACTTTGGTCTTACAGTGTTCAAACATGACTGCTGGTGGCCAAAACAGCCTTATTTCGGCGAGAGAAGAACAATTTCATCCAATCCTTGATACTAATGATGATGAATCAATAAATCACTACAGGGATTGAATATGAGTGAAAATGCATGTTGCCTGCTGAAAATGAGTTGAAATCACAAGAAAAGAGTCAATATTATATTTGGGTCTTACAGTGTTCAAACATGACTGCTGGTTGCCAAAACAGCCTTTTTTCGCCGAGAGAAGAACAATTTCAGCCAATCCTTGATACTAATGATGATGAATCAATAAATCACTACAGAGATTGAATATGAGTGAAAATGCATGTTGCCTACTTAAAATGAGTTGAAATCACAAGAAAAGAGTCAATATTATATTTGGGTCTTACAGTGTTCAAACATGACTGCTTGTGCGCAAAACAGCCTTATTTCAGCGAGAGAAGAACAATTTCAGCCAATCCTTGATACTAATTATGATGAATCAATAAATCACTACAGGGATTGAATATGAGTGAAAATGCATGTTTCCTGCTGAAAATGAGCTGAAATCACAAGAAAAGAGTAAAAATGATACTTGGGTCTTACAGTGTTAAAACATAACTGCTGGTGGCCAAAACAGCCTTATTTCGGCGAGAGAAGAACAATTTCAGCCAATCCTTGATACTAATGATGATGAATAAATAAATCACTACAGGGATTGAATATGAGTGAAAATGCATGTTGCCTGCTGAAAATGAGTTGAAATCACAAGAAAAGAGTCAATATTATATTTGGGTCTTACAGTGTTCAAACATGACTGCTGGTGGCCAAAACAGCCTTATTTCGGCGAGAGAAGAACAATTTCAGTCAATCCTTGATACTAATGATGATGAATCAATAAATCACTACAGGGATTGAATATGAGTGAAAATGCATGTTGCCTGCTGAAAATGAGTTGAAATCACAAGAAAAGAGTCAATATTATATTTGGGTCTTACAGTGTTCAAACATGACTGCTTGTGCGCAAAACAGCCTTATTTCAGCGAGAGAAGAACAATTTCAGCCAATCCTTGATACTAATTATGATGAATCAATAAATCACTACAGGGATTGAATATGAGTGAAAATGCATGTTTCCTGCTGAAAATGAGCTGAAATCACAAGAAAAGAGTAAAAATTATACTTTGGTCTTACAGTGTTCAAACATGACTGCTGGTGGCCAAAACAGCCTTATTTCGGCGAGAGAAGAACAATTTCATCCAATCCTTGATACTAATGATGATGAATCAATAAATCACTACAGGGATTGAATATGAGTGAAAATGCATGTTGCCTGCTGAAAATGAGTTGAAATCACAAGAAAAGAGTCAATATTATATTTGGGTCTTACAGTGTTCAAACATGACTGCTGGTGGCCAAAACAGCCTTATTTCGGCGAGAGAAGAACAATTTCAGTCAATCCTTGATACTAATGATGATGAATCAATAAATCACTACAGGGATTGAATATGAGTGAAAATGCATGTTGCCTGCTGAAAATGAGTTGAAATCACAAGAAAAGAGTCAATATTATATTTGGGTCTTACAGTGTTCAAACATGACTGCTTGTGCGCAAAACAGCCTTATTTCAGCGAGAGAAGAACAATTTCATCCAATCCTTGATACTAATGATGATGAATCAATAAATCACTACAGGGATTGAATATGAGTGAAAATGCATGTTTCCTGCTGAAAATGAGCTGAAATCACAAGAAAAGAGTAAAAATGATACTTGGGTCTTACAGTGTTAAAACATAACTGCTGGTGGCCAAAACAGCCTTATTTCGCCGAGAGAAGAACAA